>NW_022694674.1:338396-355781 GCF_011630105.1 Anneissia japonica | reverse complement strand
GCCTCACCCCAACGTCAATAGTCTTACGAATAGGCCTAACTATAGTGTGACAAACTATATCAACTGCTTTACAAAAGTTCATAGTGCAAATAATAATATGTAGGTCTAGTTACCAGGTATTATATTAAGATAGAGTTTGGTGAAACAAGACAATCAAGTAATGAGTAGTTGAGGACCCCTTTACATTACCAAATATCTCTTCATTTTTTCATGGGGACAATACACGCTGTCTCTTATACACATCTAGATGGGTATAAGAGACAGGTTTACATTGTTGAGATTGAGACTGTTCCTCATCATAAACAGTGGCGTAACGCCTATGCGCTCTCATGCGGCGGTCCGCAGGGCCCCCGATTTCTAGGGGCACCGAAGGGGCCCTACCCATAGGTTCCTCGATCTAGCACCCTGACCAAAAAGGACTTTGTTGATAAATAAAACCATAATGTGTCTCTGAAATTGACTGTAGGGCACATATCATATTATAATAATTAAAGGAAGGTCCCTTCGCCCCGACGGGACCTACTCTCGGCCCGGGACCCCACCAAATTTGCTTTAAAAAAATAAATAAATAAAAATGGAGATACAAAAAAATATATATTCACAATTTGAAGTCTGTGATTGCCATTTCTGGCCATCAAGACTTGCCATAATACATTTTCTAATCTCAGCCCCACAAGGGCAACGGCATAATGTGTGTCTGACAGTGGTGTGACGATGGGGCCGGGGCCCTGTGTATTTCTGAAACTGGGGGCCCTTTTTGGGTCCCGGTCACCAATACCATCGTGGGATTTTAGGTGTGCATTGTTATTTTAATTTTTTTTTAACGACGAATAAATGATATAATATGCGTTCAGAAAATTGAGGCCATGGAGGGACTTTCACAATCGGAGATTCTATACCACCTCAGACCCACCATGGTTGGGACTGAGGTAAGAAAATTTATGAATATGGCACCTTTAGATGGCCGGAAATGCCACTTGCAAGGCGTCGATCCGTGGTTAAAAGTGTTGGGGGGGGGGGAACGAAATGTAAAATAAACGCCACTGATCATAAATACATGTTTAGAGATTGATAATAAGTTAAACTGGAGGAAAAAGTTTGTGATAAAATAGATAAGAAGGGTAGCATGATGCGTCTGTCACACACAGAGCCAAGATATTGTCCTGGATTGCACCATGTGTGGGCCCGAACCTTACGACTACCATATAGATAATTTTCATTACATGCTGTCATTTTAATACCTTATTTCATGATATTCGATCATTCCACTTAGGATTTATTGGTGAAAAGGGAGGTATAGTACTCCCCTGGCTTTATAACCTCTCAACCCAAGCCAATGGCTTCATCAGCACATTATAAGCGGTCTTTTGTTTGAAGTTATGTTTGAAGTTAGTATGGTTTGGCAATTTAAGTTAAAACGATTGCAACAGAATATAACGTATCATAAGTCAGTCTGAAAAAAATCTACGACAAAATAGACAACTAGATGATATCTGTGAGATTCTACTTATTGATAAAGTGTATCTTAACAAATAGTTCCCACCCACTAAAGTCATCTTTTACTTGGCTACCTATGGGCAAAAGGTTAAAAACACAAACCTGTGGAACAAATTCATACCACTTTACCAGAATCCTTAATCAAAATGTCAAATACGTTTTAGGGCCTTTTATTGTTGTTGTTGTTTTGTATTAATCATGAACTCTGTTTTGCTATGTGATGTACCAACTGGTCTTCCAAAAGGACACAAATAAAAACCTTGAATCTTGAATCATTAATCAGTAGGAGAAAGAGCATAGGGCCTAGTTTCGTTCCTAGAGGAACACCACATGAAATATAAACGGTTGAGAAGAAGGTTTTATTATAGTTGGCATTCAGTGTTCTATTAGTCAGAAAGTTGCGCTCGATAGCAATAATGGATCGCCTCACCCCAACGTCAATAGTCTTACGAATAGGCCTAACTATAGTGTGACAAACTATATCAACTGCTTTACAAAAGTTCATAGTGCAAATAATAATATGTAGGTCTAGTTACCAGGTATTATATTAAGATAGAGTTTGGTGAAACAAGACAATCAAGTAATGAGTAGTTGAGGACCCCTTTACATTACCAAATATCTCTTCATTTTTTCATGGGGACAATACACGTGGGAAATTTATACAGAGGAGAATTATGATGTGAGCGGTTGCATGCACTCTCAGAGTACGCGCAGTGTTGAGAATAGTTAGCTTTTGATTGCACGAGGACGGTAGAACGTAATGACGTCACTAAAAACTCATCTGCGTATCTAGGACTCAATTTGGCCAAATCTACGTATGCAACGTAGGACCCCGGTAGGATGGTCACGCATGAATGATTCTGTTCTAGCATCTCGTCGTCGCCTAAATCGAAAACTCCCTACTGTGCCTGCACAAATCTGCACCCTGTATGCACATGTACAATCAATGATACTAGAAATACAAGACATGTCAGAGCACTCGCATAGCAAAAATAAGGCATAAATTTGTCCAGACGTACGCGACGCCCTTCTCTGTTATTAATGCAAGTTTTCTATACTTGGTCCAAACGTACAGGGTGCCATTCTGTTGCTAGGTGTAACCAGACGCACGCGGCGCCCTTCTTTTTCCACTAATCAGAGTCCGGCCATACGAATCTGCGTTTTCGTGTCATTTTATTGTTTTGATTTATTTATACCTAATTGTTTGTATCTTATGGATAACGGCAACGATTTCAACCTCCGCAAAAGGAAGTTATGTATTCACAGTTATATAACGGTGGCAGACGTTTTTTTAGATCCAGCCGTACGCGGCGCCCCATTGTTTGTATTTCCACCATGCATTTCGGTTGAACAGGTTTTTTTGTGTTTCTAGTATCTTCGGTACAACGTACGTAATTCACAATTGCTTGTGGATCATAATACCTGCATTGGTGATGCTTCCAAAAGCAAATGATGCTGTTTCATTATACTCTGCAGTTGTGTTGTGACTTTGAAAATGTGGAAGATCTTTGGACAAACATCCATAACTTTCACCTGGAATTATTAAAAAAGCAACATATCAGATATGCTTTTAATAATACAACGAAACTTACATTTTAAAAAAAACTTCCAAATTAACATATAATTGTTTCCCTGGTTTTATAAATAAAACCATAGATATAATAAATATACAGTTTAAATACTTAAATATTATTACTTAAACATAGTTATCTACAATATAGATCATTGAGGTCTGGCATGAGGTTAAAAAAGGGTGCTGTGAAATATTATCTAAATTGACTGGTTTTTAGGAAGGTAGATACGGAATACAGAACATTTTTAGCACTACTGTGTGCCCGTCTTTCGGACAGAATTTGAAGAAAATCTGAACCAGAGGCATAGTAGACCCTTCCATTAGGTTTTTATTATCATGCAGAAATTTAATTATTTAAATCTAAAATTAGATTCAAGGAACGAATCGGGCTAGGAAATTAAATTGTTCCGAAGTTTTGTTAGAACACCCCTGTTTTTGACCTGTTGATTGATCTTTTTTATTGTAACAAGGTTGCACTTTACAAACATCTCAGCCCATATGGAGGGTAAGTATTGGGGACTAGTCATTTAAAAATAAGTACTGTGTCTTCTGACGTGGATCGTGAATTTAAATTGTGTCTCTGTTATTTAATTAGTATCTGTTTATCGAAGTCGATGGTGTACGACTGCCGCCGAACCCTGACGCTCTTTATAGGCCTAATTTAGTCCTAACATACGGAGATGGGTTGTACCCTCAGATATTTTAATTTTATTATATAAAACTTCAATTCAACCAATACGTACAGCTTAAAAGTGTGGGGTAGCACATATGAAACATATTTACAACCATTTCTTGTTACCCAACAAATGTGTGTGCGATGTATTACTTTTTCTAATTTTAAAGCTGCATCTTCCCTGTTATTTAAGCAGTTATATATTTTAGATGCTTATAAACTTTATGAACTATTTATGTACTTAATTTTGTTTATGATTTATGTTATAGAAATTTACCGCATCAGCTTAATTAATATTTTAACACAGTTGAGCATTTAAGAAATACCTGGTCAAAACAAGTTCAGAATCTTGCTATACCAAAGCCCGTACTGTGGCTGGTAGATAATTTCTTATACCGGATCAAAATAGTGGAATAATGAGCCATTAAATATAAACAAATTATCCAAAACAAATTCAAAATATTAAACCTGGCACATCCTAATTTGTTCCCATTTATATGCAATAATGTCAGTATTATTACGCTACTTGTAGTAGTAGTTGTTGTTATTATTATTGTTATTATTATCATCATCGTCACCATCATCATCATCATCATCATCATCATCATCTTCATTATCATTAACATTATCAATATTATCAAGCAACTATACCAACGGACATTTCGCTATCAATAAATTATTTTCCACTCTACCCTGACCAACATACGCCATAACCAATATGGTGTATGTACATCACAGATACAGATACAGATAAGGTCAGACGGGCGCCTTTGGAGCACCATTGAGGAAATATATTCTATGCAGCAATTATAATTTTGTTTTCACTAACTTTGTCAATGTGTCAATTTGACAAGAACTAATAAGTTGGATTGGTCACAAAAAAACTTACCGTATGATCCAACACTCATAGAGCAAACACTCATGATTGGTTCGGTCTCAGATTCAGTCATGACATCTAAACGAATATCTGAAGCATACTCTCTGATGATCATATCAACTAGAAACAATGCTGATGTGTCCTGGTAGATTTCTGTTGGTCCAGAGATGATAACTGATGGACTAGGAGATGTCTAAATTGTAAGATATTGTTAGAAATTTAATATTTAAAAAAATGGTTTTCTCAATTTGTTTTCTTATAAACATTTATTAAACATATCAGGTGGATGGTACAACCTGGTCCTCTTATACAAAACGATGAAAATCATACAATATATCTAAAATTAACAAGTCAACAAAAAAATAATTGTAAAAAGACAACTATAAATATAATTAAAAAAATATAATAAAAAAAAACATACAATGCACAATACATTAAACTATTTTAAAATTCATTGTAAATAACAAAAAAAGAAGGAAAGGTAATAAAATAAATGGAAAATGCCTTAAATCTTAGAAAAAAGTAGTTTACAGAGATAAAGTAAAAAAGAAGAGTAAAATTATTTTTTAAATTGTAAGCAATATATTTATAACATTATATACAAATGTTAAGAACGATCGCTTAATTATATTGTATTACGGTAATTATAAATGTTACTTTGATAATATAATTTAAATAATTATTTGATTCTTTTTATTCCCAATGCAGAGTGTATTCCATACATGCGCACCAGAATATTTGAGTGAAGTCTTCATTATTTAAATTTATTGTTTGGGTAGAACGTTCAGTGAATTTGCATTACACCCACGTTGGTCAAATACCATTTCGGGAGGTGCAATACCATTTAAACAAGTTTTATACTATAATTTCGTCTTTTTTCAAAAGGCTTTTATACTTTGTACTTGGTTGGTTATCCTCCTAATATCCCAGTGAGGGATTTAAACAAGAGGCGTGGAGAGAGTGGTCGGTCTAAAATTATTTTTCGTTGCTTTGCTGTGAAAGTGCAGATTTGAAGGGATCGGGGTTTATATTGCAATCAATAATATCGGGCAGGAGATTCCAGTCATTAATAGTTTATAAAAAAACAAATTGAGAAAACCATTGTTTGGATAAACATCGGTCCTTGTCTGAGGGATTTGGAATTGTTGGTTGTGTCCTCGTTTGGGTCTGGTTTTGGTGTAATATAGTCGTGGTGGCTTATGTCCATTGAGGATTTTGTAAAAGCATGAACAACGGTGTTGTTTTCTTCTCTCTTGTAGAGGGGTCCAGCCCAGAATTAATATTGAGGAGATAGATGTAGCACGTCCGTAGGTATTGCTGACAAACCTAGCAGCTCGCCTCTGGATTTTTTCGAGGTGTTCAGTGTTTTTCTGGGTGTATGGGTCCCAAGCAGCTGTGGCGTATTCAAGGTGAGAGCGTACAAGAGTCAGGTAGAGGTTTTTTATGGCTGCGGATGAGTGGTGGAAATTTCTGCTAATGAATTAAAAAATATTGGTAGCTTTTTTTTGGCTGCGTGGTCAGATTGCTTATTCCATCGGAGGTCTTTATGAAGGATTATACCCAAATATTGGCATTGATCGGTTTTATTTAGTTCGACTACCATCCTGCTGTAGGATGTGGTTTCTGGAGGCCTACTCCTGGTAACGCTCAACGTTTGACATTTCGCAGGGTTAAATCTCATACCCCAGGTATCTGCCCACTTCACCATAGTATTTAGGTCACCTTGGAGTTTGGTAACATCTTGGGGGTTCGAAATTGTCTATAAATAATTTATATAAAGAAGGAAGAGGTGTGGACCAAGTACCGTTCCTTGTGGAGTGCCACTGAGAACAGGGGTCCAATTTGATGTCTTACCATTTACAGCAACGCGTTGGAACATATTCCTCAAAAAGGAGTTTATTCTTATCCAGCCACTAATTAAGTGCCGGATACCATAGTAGTTCAGCTTTACAGGAAGGCGGTCGTGGGGGATCACATCGAAAGTTTTAGTGAAATCTAAAATTGCTCTGTCAGTTTTAAATCCATCATTTAAATTTTTGCTAGGTCGTTAGTGGTCAAAATAAGTTGGGTCTTGCTTTACGAAAGGCATGCTGCTTGTCAGATAATATGTTGTATTCTGTGAGATGGTCCATAAGGTTGCTATCAGTAATATGTTCAAGAATTTTGCAACAGATACAGGTGAGTGAAATGGGTCTTTAGTTTGCGGGGTCGGAAGTAGAGCCTTTTTTTAAATATAGGTGCGATATTCGCCTTTTTCCAGTCTAGGGGTAAATTACCAGTATCTAGTGATTGTTGGAAAATATGCTGAAGAATGGGAGAAAATTCATCTGCAGCCATCTTCAATGCCTGGTTTGGTATCATGTCAGGTCCAATTTGTTTGGACACATTTAGGTTCTGTAGGAGTTTCTCTACACCCTCAGTGTTGATGGTGATAGGTGGCACATCTGGATATAGGGTAGGTGGCATACTTGGTAACCTAATTGGATTAGAATGGTCTTGGGTAAATACACTCTTAAACTGATTTGAGAGGATCTGGGCTTTTTCTTGGTCATTTTTTATGACAATTTTTAAATTAATTCTACTCCGTGTATTGTATGATAAACAAAGTTATTTGTACTATGCATTCTGTTCCTTTTTTGCAATCATGAAAAAAATTTAAAAAATGAATATATTGTGGTAACCTTTTATCAATAAATGATAACACCAGGTCATTACTAACTACAGACGCTCGCACTATTAATGATTTTCAAAAAAACTTGAACTGCTAAGTAGACATAGTTCGTATTCACCACTGTCTTCAGTTAGCAAGATTACGCAAAAACTAAATAAAGAAGGGATTATCATAATATTAGAAAGAAAACAGCATACAGAACAATACAGCGTATTGTTCGGTATTCAGACACATGATAGAAAATAATAGAATATCATAATAGGCCTACATGGTCTGCGTATTGCTTGGTATGCCCAGGGCGGAAGTATGCACTCTATAGAGTGACTGCTCTAATTTGGTCATGCAGCTGAGTGAGTGTATTGACTTGTAACTTTACCATTTAACACATATACCTACGTTGAATTATATTAGAAAAATATTTCAAAAATATGTATTACCCAGTCATCACGATCCAAGGTAGCAGTAAATGCCACTTGTCCAATCCAAACTTCAGTATTATAAGCTACACCAGTTGAAATTGTGTAACTTTCTTGATCTTGTGTCGCGTTGTTATCCACCATAACCACAGAAAAATCAATTACGATTTTGCTTTGATCAGCATCGTTTGCATCAGTCCCGATATTCGATACAGATCCAAAATCAATAACAGCACGATCCCACTGAATGAAAATTATCATCTAACATTTATGCATTGGAAATAATTTTAAAATCTATAATAAGCCTAGCTATCATTATTGGCCCTATGTCATTAATAAATGTCTTAAAAATATGACAAAAACTTACGTGGGAAGAAAGAAAGTCATCCAATTAAGGCGAGACTTTCATGTTGTAGCGAACTTACTGTGTTAGAGAAGGGCGGAAAAAATAAATAAAATTTTGTTTCTTATTTAGCAGAATAGTTTTGCCCAAAGCATTTATGCTGAAGATAAAATAAATAAAAAATATTTATGAATGTCAACAATGTAGTACTGGAATCGATAAATGCTTTAAATTTATAATTAAATATAGATACTTTAATTGGGAAGTGTCAATGTTTTTGTTTTTTCTTGAAATTTTCATACTTTTGAGCGAAGAGCATGAAACTGGCCATTTTTTTTAAATTCGGAATCCTGATTATTGTTGGAAGGCGGATTTTCGCAGAACGGAAAAGAAAACAAGTCTTGGCTAACCAGTACAGATTAATATTATATATTTTTTTATTACATTTATTTTACATTATATTAATATTTTAATTCTTGATGTATTTTATTGTTATTAGGTTAACTTCTTGTTGCTTTGATGTGGTTTTTTTGGAGTTTTTTTTTTTTTTTTGTTTTTTTTTTTTAAGGGATGAATTAAAAGATGATCTTTTGCAACGTACAGTGCTCGATACACGTTATAATGCAGAGCGTAAATATTGAAAATGTAGAACTTGTAGAACTGGGTATAATCACTCTACAGACTGTTTCATGCAAATTCAATCTTAAAAACAATTAACTCATTTGCATTTTCACCTGCCTTATTCATATACTCACACAATCCTTGTATTCTCTCACTCCTGAAGATTGCATTAGATTAATGCATTTAATGTGAGTATACGTGTTGTTTTGCCCTACATGACGTTACCGAATGCTCAAAATGTTTGCAAGTGATTCTGATGTGAATTGAACCCACGACCTGCATATATGGCGCCATGCTAGCTATCTGGAGGTCGTGGGTGCGATTTTTTCCCAAGTATTTGGGAACATACTGAGTATTCGGTAGATGATACATCAGGTAGGACAAAGCATCACTCCTATAATAAATAATTTCAAATATTATATGATAACTGACCTTTTTTAAAGTTAAATTGTTACAGCCCCTCTGATAGTGATTCTTTATAAATGTTGTACATAGTCATTGGTATAACTTACTGTATATAAGGCTATCTGTATATATAGGCCTATACAATTTTATTTAAAGAATTTTAAAGAAAATACGTAATCAAACGAAACATCTTAACTTACTAAAAAATTTTTTTTTCACAAATAAATTACTTAGATTACTTGTTTGTAAAAAAAAAAATATTCGATAGTAATATCTAAACAATGTTGAATTAACATAGCCATTGGTCAACCTATATTGTCTAACATGAAACAAGAAATGTGTGTGCCTGTAACAAAAAATTAATTAATGGCTGTAACTAAAATCTTATGTAACACCAGTTTTACTATTATTTGTAATTAACAGTATAAATAAAAGGGAGTTCAATGTGTATTGTTAAATGTTGTAACTTTGAAGACTTACAGACAGCCAGAAGACTGCATATGAGTGTATTACAATAATTGTTTAAAAAATTAAAAACAGAACACAAAAATTCAAGAAATTCACAACACAAACATAAAAAGAAACAATGTATAAAAAGCACAGCACCAACTTAAAACCAAACTAAAATGATAAAAATGGAAGAAATAAAAAAGGCATAGATAAACAAAATTAATGAAAAATTGAATGGAATTTTCTTACTGTAACAAAAAAAAATCAGCTCACGGGGCCTGAAAAGGTGGGTTTAGAATTCTTTTTAGTTATTTTTTTTTTCTTTGCCCAAGAGAGGGGTGGGGGGGGGGTCAGGACTCCTGATCCCCAAGATCTGCCAATGTGAATTGCAAGAAATTCTAACTTCTAACTCGGTCGGGGACTGGATAAACACTCTCTTTCCCCTCCCTCTTCTCCTTCTTGCCTCTTTCTTTTCTTGCATTTTTTCCGATCATACAAAAATCTCCATAGACATTATATATTTTCTGCCAAAAAGTGGGGGGGGGGACCCGAGTTGACTTGGGGTCGAGTTGACATGGGGCCGAGTTGACTTGGGGCCGAGATGACATGGGGCCGAGTTGACTTGAGGCCGAGTTGACTTGAGGCCGAGTTGACCTGCTTCCCAACTCTCCTGCACATATAAAAACAGAGTTACTGAGTTTTCCTGAATTTTACCAAAACCGACTTTGTTTTGTAAAATTAAGTATATTTTTATGCACCTAAGTATAAGAATTAAAAAAATAAATGTACTAATGTCAATTTAGCTCATTTGCCAGGATTCAATGCCAGGATTCAAAGTCTCTAACGCCAACATAATGTCAATGGCTGCCGAATGTCAGAAATCAGACGGCTACAAGCACCAGTACCAGTAGTAATGAATTAAAACATTTTACGGCCTTTAAAATAAGAAATTGTAAAAAGAATGTTTTGCCCTAAAAACGGGGTTTTTTTACTAATAAATATTTTCATGTTCATTTTTGAGAAAATGTTTCATTACAGCTAATAGAAATATATGTTTTCTGAGTAATATGAGACCAAATTCAACTCTCTTGTACAAATATTACCGGGTTTTCCGGATTTTTTTCAAAATTTACCAAAACAAGAGTTAAACTAATTATATATTTATGCCTAACATATTAATTAGAATTAATTTTTAAATATTTATAATTTATCATTATTGTCACTTTAGTTATCATTTGTCACCATTGAATAAGTGAAAACATTCGTTGGTTCTGAAAACAAGAAAATTATTTTAAAAACAGTTTTTTTGGCCAAAAATGTGTGTTTTTGTTAATAACTTTTTTCCTGGTATTTTGTTGGGGAAATGTTCTATTATAGCGAATAGAAACAACATGAGCCTTCCGAACAGTTTGGTACCAAAATGAACTCTGTATGACTAATAGTAACCGGAATACAGATTTTTTGTTTTCCCAAATTGATAATTTTGCATAAAATCGGCCATTTTGACCCTTAAATGAAAGAATTTCTCGCTTGGGATTCACCAAATTCATAACCAGCAAGGTCAAAATACCCAAAATCAACTGGATCCCAGCTTCTACCTAATAATGCCTATTGCATCATCATTTCTGGAATAAATAACATGAAATGGCTAAGTAAAATGTATTTTATGTGGTATACATTTGTGGTCCGTTCTAAGATTACCATAAGTATAAAACGAATTGTTAAGGAAAGATCAATTTTTAAATAAACCTGTAATTAAAAATAGGATATCAACAAAATGATTATTATTCACTTTGTGATTGAAATGTGTTTTTATATGTAAAATAACAATCAATTTCTCTTTCCAGCAATATTTTCTTTTGTCGATAGAATTCATACTAATATTTTATCGTAGTAAAAAGTTCTTATATAGGTACCTTTTTGAATCGATGGTTTTATATAATATTATTTATTTTCTGATTTTAAATTAAACTACTTATGTTTTGGGGTTAAAATTTAGGTTTAACATGGAATTTTCATAAGTACTACAATAACAAATACAAAAAATCTTTATTTCTCTATAAAAGCTATATAAATAAAATTAACGGACAAAATATTGAAACAGGGAAACAAGAGAAAAAAGAGAATGCTCATGAAGCCCTTATGGGCTTGATAAAAATAGAGAGGAAAATGTATGCAATAAAACATGAATTTAAATTAATAAAATATAAATCACAAGAATGAAAAATGTATACTATAAACAATGAAACAAGAACACACACTTAAACTAACCTAACATCAATAGTAATATAAATGCAAAAAAAATAAAAATTGATTAATTCTTCCATAATATAGGATCAGTGCAAGAGAAATGGAGACTGGTGCATGGAAGTGTATAGGAGTCTTATGACAATTGTTCGTTTCTGATACTATATTCATGGCAACGTCCATCAGTAAGGTTTCTAAACCTAGATATTTTATTTATTAATATCAGTAAATTAGTAAAAAAGGTGATGTATAAGCATCAAAAGTTCACCAAGAACTTTTACTTATATTGTATATTTATTTTTATGTAGTTTATTTATATAACGAATAAAGAAACTGAATTAAATTAAATTGATCTGAAATCATCATATAAAGTATTTATACAACCCTAATTGAATCCTTGTAAATAGACTGGTTGATTTCTTTATTTATTTCACCTAATGCATTCAATATTTCTTATTTATTATTATCAATAATAATAATTTTTCAAACAATACTGTAACATTTTCAAATTTTGTGTTGCAAACTCTCAGGTTGCCCATAGTGACAATAGCAAATGAAATTTTTTTTTTGTCTAATTACTACTCACTAACCCCATACCCAAATGAAAATTTCAAACAGATCATTTGTATCACTTCTGTTTCCATAAAATATATACACAGTTAAATAAATTTATAACGTTACAAAAAGGTTACATTGCAACACTGCATTTTTCTCAACCTTGCTTATGGGAACCCTCTATTTTATACAATTTTAATTTAATTAGTGTCTACGAAAATATTTTTCATGAACTTACTCTCTTATCACCTGCATGTGCATCCAAAACCACACTTGTGGAAATCCCTGAACCAAAGTTAGAACCAATGTGGGTGACAACTGGATCACATATAGTCAATATGGCAGATGACTCATATGGAGTAAGAAGCTCAACGTGCATGTCATACGTTTGCTGTGGTAGCCAGATTGAAAGCTTCATCGGAACTTTATTGCCAATTTTCAAAATCGTTACACCGGTAAACGAATCAAGTTTCTCTAGTAAGAACGTTGGTTCACTTGGCATACTACTTGGCTACAATCATAAATAAAATTAGAAACTAGATTTTATACAAAATATAATGATATCTTTCAGTTATATGTATAATACTTATAACTACAACAGTGACGTATCAGAATTGGACATATTATATTTTATAGTTAAAAAATATATAACAATTTCTTCTCTTGTGAGATTTTTTAAACATAAGTTTAGGTGTTTAAGAAAACTGAAAAATCATTTTTGAAATTAACTTGCTCTTTTTCAAGTAAAATAACATAACATGAACGAAAAATTATAGAAAAATTCCTAGTCACTGGAAGTGTTTTATCATTTATTTTATTATTACAAAGTATAAAAAACAGAATACACATTTTCTAATTCAATAACTTCTATGCTTAATGTTAATAATTTGTATGTTACTGCAACTTTCTTGTCATTTTCAGGAGACAATACATCTGTAACTTAAAATCATTGATTGATTAAAGTTTGAGTTTTAAACCAGTTGATGTTTTGCATCAACAAGACTTGATCACAAACAATGATGAGTAGATGTTGATATGCCATTAGGAGGGTATACCTAGCGAGTGAAACCACTTGGACCAGCATGTTACAGACTCACTAAAATTAACAGGCCTTATTGATGCAATAGGCAAAACGCTTAGCTAAATATACATTCAACCTCTACAAGCATATTAGGCCTACCTTAATTAAGCCAAAAAAAATTGTGTTGCCCTCTCCGCCGACCGAAATGTTCCAAAAATTCGGATCGGCGCTTTTTGTTTTCGGGGTTTAAAAAAATATATATATTCAAACAGGGCCGGCGGAACGTTTTTCAAAGTGGGGGGCCCCACTTATAAGCAGGCGCGTAACAGGGGCCTTGGGTCGGGGGGGGGGCGTCAAAGGTAATAATTTTCCCGGTTAGTAATTTATGACTTGGTGTGATACCCTCCCCCAACCACCCCATATAGAAAACAATACGACATAGGGCTTATTTTATTATCAATATAGGCCACACACGTGTGTTTGAAACTAAATATAAGCATTTTCATCGTGGTTTTATTTATTACAATCATAAGCCTATACATTCACCCTCATAACACATTGAGGCCCTTCTTTTAGGTAAAATGATCAATCTGAAATTTTCTTTTTCAAGTTTTGGACTATTATGTTTTAAAATAACTTGGAAGGCAAAGGAGGGCAAGCACAAGCTTTAACCCTAACAAATGCGCGATTTTTTTTGTTTTTTTTTAATTCTAATTCAAAACTCCCTAAAATGTGCAATTTTCAGCGAAAATTGGCCTACCTCAACAAGAAATGCTCTTATGTTATATATGGACACACTGGTTTTTTTAAACTGAATATAAGCATTTTCCTTATGGCTTTATTTATTACAAACATATTCTTTCAACATCATTACACATTGAGGCCCTTCTTTTAGGTAAAACGATCTATCTTAAATTTTCTTTCTTGAGTTTGGGATTATGTGTTATAACTTAGAAGGCCAAGGAGAGCAAGCAGAAGTTTTACCATTAAAAATATGCGCGCGAAGCGCGGGAAAATTTTTGTTTTTTTAATTCTAATTTCGTCGGAATTGATCATAACTCCCTAAAATGTGCAATTTTTTTAGAGGAAATTGGCCTACCTCAACAAAATATGCGATTTAAAATTTGAGATTTTCAGGCACTTTCCCGGGTGAAAAGGGCATTCAATGGGGAAAGATTTTCCACAGATGGATATTTTCCCCTTGTCCCCCGGTGGTTACGCCACTGCGGAGAATACCTGGCGGCTTAGATCAAATCGATATGGACACCTTTTGAAGTGGAGAAGGGGTTGCAGGCCGGGGTATTGTGATATCTGTTCATTATATCTTCCTTTTTATTCTTGTCTTTATTTTTCTCTTCTCTTTTTCTTTTCCTTTTTCCTCTCTTTTTCTCCTTCTTTATCTTTTCCTCCCTCTCCCCTCTTTCTTTTCTCTTCTTACCCAGCCCGTACGACGGCTTGGTCGGCCCGGTAAAAACCGTCAGGGGGGACAGTCTGCCCCCTGGCCCACCCCCCGCCTGTTACGCCACTACTTATAAGATGAATGGGAATATGAATCATGCAGATCTGGAATCAAATCTATGTGGTGCGGACAACATTCCCCTCCCGGGAAAATTTTGATTTCTAGATGGCGGGAAATGACCTTTCTCGACTTTTGAGCTAGGTGTCTAATGACTTTTTTCTTCAAAATTCAAGGTTTCCCCCTCATGAAAACGGTAAGGTAAACTTTCTCATTATGGTAAATAGGCCTGTTATGTGTGTATACATACATTTAAAAAAAATTGAGTAGTTGCATACGATTTTTTCCATGAGATGAATCCCAAAAAGAGAGGAGGGTCCGGGGGTTCTTCCCCATGAAAATTTTAAATCCTAGAAGGCGGGAAATGAGCTTTCCCGACTTCTGAGGTGTCTTTTAAATTCATTATGTCATTAAAAAATACTTCAGAAGTCGGGAAATCTCATTGTCCACCATTTAGAAATCAACATTTTCCCAGGAAGAACTCGAACCTCCCTTTCTATGGGTTCATTGATTCATTATAAAATTTTCAAGAGGGGAACACCTTGAATTTTGAAGTTCTTCAAAATTCAAGGTTTTCCACTTTTGAAAACGGTCAAATAATTTTTCCCATTGTTATTACAGTAATTAGGCCTTATGTGTGTATACATACACAAAAGAGATTGAATAAGTTGTATACGTAGTTTTTCCATGAATCGATAAATCCCAAAAGGAAAGGTGGGGGAGGTCCTGTGGTTCTTCCCCGGGAAAATTTTGATTCCTAGGTGGCGGGAAATGAGCTTTCCTGACATCTGTGGTGTCTTTTAATGACTTTTAAATTCTTCAAAATTCAAGGTCCCCCCACCTTGAAAATGATTCAATTAATCAATGAACTCCAAAGATAAAGGGGGTCCGGGTTCCCCTGGAAAAATTTCGATTTCTAGATGGCGGGAGATGAGCTTACCTGACTTCTAAAACGTCTTTTAATGACTTTAAAAGCTCTTCAAAATTCAAGGTTTTCCCCTCTTGAAATAGGTCAGGTAAATTTTTCTCATTTTTTATTTTATGTGTGTATACATACAAAACAAATGAGTAGTTGCATGTGTTGTAAGAAATCAGCTCACGGGTCCTGAAAAGGTAGGTCTAGAATTCTTTTCTTTTTGCCCTTTTTGTTGCCCAAGGGAGGGGTAAGGACCATTGACCCCCCTCCCCCAGATCCGCCAATATGAATTGCAAGAAAGTGTAACTCGGTCGGGTACTGGATAAACATTCTCTTTCCCATCCTTCTCCTCCTTCTTTTTTTGCATTTCCGATCATACAAAAATCTCCAGACACTATATATTTTTCGCCAAAAAGTGGGGGGCCCGGGCCCCTCGGCCCCCGCTTCCACCGGCCATGTCAAATGTCTTCCTTCACTCAAATTACAAATTCGAAAAATACCACTTCCAAAAATAACATGAAATCTAACACAGACATCTATTTTTGACTTAAATCGGACCAGATGTACGTGTAAGATCGTAGAAATAGAAGGAATTATTTTAGGAACCGATGCATGCACGTAACATCGGATCTCTCACACTGTCTACCCTCGACCAGATCTAGGCCTAGCGGTTAGGCGCAGTGGGAACGGTGTGGTTTGCCAACCCGAGGTTTTGGTTGGGGTTTCAATCCCTCGCTGTGCATTTCGCTTGTGTCCTTCATTTTCTCTCCACCCAGGAGTATAAATGGCAGGGGTGTATCTAGGATTTTTTTTTTTGCGTGGGACCTTTTCAGTGGGAGACAGGAAATTCGATTACAGTGCCACCAGTTTGAAGCGGATGGCAGGCTCACTTTTAGAATTGTTGGAATTGAGATAGATTACGTCACGCAATTGGCAATGCCTTTGGACTCATTGCTGATGGTACCTCATCAATGCTTTTTCATTTATGTCATTGTGAAAAGGCCCTAGAAAAAATGTCTTTGGAAAAAATGTGGAGCTTTCAATTTAAATTGGGGGGGGAGGGGTCGTACGACCTTCCGACCCTTACCTTAGGTAACCATTTGTTACTAATGTAGCACTACGCGTGGTTGCCAGAATCAGAGATCGTATTTCGTAATCATTGTGCTATATTGGAAAACTAACTAGCTCTCCGCATCATGAAAATAGGCATGTTTATCCGCATCATGAAAATAGGCATGTTTAAGGGCAAAAATCGGCCAGCGTATTATTTTCACTATCAGAGCAGCCAAGGCAAGTAGGCCTATAATTTTATGTTGATACATGATGCAATGAAAATCAGACTTTACAGCTAGCTGGGATATATCTAATTTTAGGCTGAGTTTACATTTGTCTCAATAGTGGACCACCAAAAAGTTTAGCTTCGAATGTATTACATAAAGGGTGTGCTTTTTGGATTTTTTCTTGACCTGACCGCGCGTGACTGTTTGAAATGTACATAAATTATTTAATGTTTTGACGTAAAAGAAATCTTTTTTATTTTGTTGAAATTATTTCAATATACTTGATTAGTATTTATTCCGACATTACATTGAGTATATATATAT
>NW_022694674.1:331001-338203 GCF_011630105.1 Anneissia japonica | reverse complement strand
ATATATATTATGTGGTGATTAATTAAGGTGGGGGTGACAGTCGGCCTGGGCCCCCTAAATCTGTCACAAAAAAAATTAATGAAGATAAAAAGAAACTTATATTCAAAAGTCTGTGAGTGCCATTTCCGGCGATCTATAACTGCCATACTCTTAAGTTATCTTGCCTCAGCCCCAACCATTTATCTTTCACAAATCGCCAGAATGCCTTACGAGTAGGCTGGGGAGCTAGCGCATAAATCATTAACATATATATATATATTGTGTTTCAATCAATTTTACTGATAATCTGTATTTTAATATTAGGCAAAAAATAATGTTGTGTTGCCCTTAAATGGCAAAAATCGGAGTTCCTTAGCAGCTAAAAGTACAAACCCTACTCAAATACAAAAATAGATTAAACCCCATTCAAATAAAAAAAACAACATAAAACCCCAGGTCAAATACCAAAATACAATTACTCTACCTAATAAACCAGCAGGTTTGCTAGGAGGACAGTATATGACTCAGTGAAAAAAAATATTGATTACTGTGTTAAAAATTCCAATTATATTTTGTTTGATTATTAGATAGATTCAAGTAAGATAGTGAGATATGGAAGGGGACTTTTTTAAATCTAGTTGTAGTTATACCATGATGTCCATATCTTTTCTCCCTTAAGTCGCTTGGTGTGAGTAGAGGTTGGCCGTGAAAAACAGTTGCTGAAAATATCATTTTTACTGGCTTTCATAGCAAATGCCTTACACAATGACTTCCGACGTTCACTGAGAGATTCAAGCTCCAGGTATTTGAGCGCACAGTCATAAGTCGTATATTGTCCCCAAGGATGGAACGGCAAACTCCGTTTTTGCATACCGGTACCTTCTTAACGGGATATCTGCAGCACAGTGAGGCCGTTATTCCACAATGCGACGGCATATTCTAATATGGGGCGGATGTAACATTTGTACACAGTCAATAACTCTTTAATATTCAAATCAGCCTGTTTCAAATTATGGAGCATGAATAGTTTTTATTAGCTTTTTGTAGCATAAGTTTGACATGAACCCCCCCCCCCCACCATTTCAAATCTGACTGGAGAAGAACCCCCAATAATTTAACTTCAGAGACAACTTGTAATTTATGATCAGCTATGTGAAGATCCAGGTCTGGAAGCAATCTCTTACCATAATAAATTTGCATGACTTGACACTTGGAGGGATTAAGTGTCAATGTATTGGTCCATTACCACTCTTGAAGACAATTTAGTCCCTTCTGAATCAAACTTGGTTGGCCTAAAATTTTACTCTCTCCAAGCGTCAGGTCATACTTCCAGACCTGGATCCCAGAATTTGATCCTAAAATATCATCTGTAAGGGCACTATTAATTACACACCAACAAATTATGGGCGCAAGGATTGTACCTTGAGGGACTCCCTCAGTAAGGGTTTCCCATTCAGAAAGTTTGTTCTTGTACTTAACCCTTTGATTTCTAGCCGAAAGGAAAGCCACAACCCATTGCAAGATAGAAGGGGAAACGTCCATTTCTTTGAGACAATTAAATGTAATTCTATGATTAATAAGGTCAAAATCCTTTGTAAAATCTGTTAGGGCCAGTGTACTAATTGATTTAGGAATCTCAGCATTTGAAATTAATTTATTGAACACCTCTATCAGGCAATGGGTGGTGGATATTCCTTTCTGATTACCAAATTGGCGCTTATCAATATGAGGTTTTATAGATTGGATAATAAAATAGGAAACCCTTCTCTCAGCAATCTAAGGTAAAGTGGGCGTTAGCGAGATAGGTACTTTATTGATCGTCGGAGGATTCTGTTTCGGAAGCGGGAAAACGTTAGCATTTTTCCATTGTATTGAAACAATGGCCCTGTTGTAAAGATGCATTGATTATATTGGTAATCGGAAAGCTGAATTCATAGGCACAGTCCTTTAAGGCCAACTCAGACAGCGTCGGCCGACGCAGCCCGACCCGATTTATCGTCGGGGGCAGTTTTAAGCCGTCATGAGAAATATTAAAAACGTTAATATTCTACTACGCGACTGCCCCCGACGCACACCATCGCGTCTGCGTTCAACTCACACAGACCCGACGCGACAACAAATCGCGTCGGGCTGCGTCGGCCGACGCTGTCTGAGTTGGCCTTTACATGTACATTTGGTATATTATCAGGTCCTCCCGCCTTTGAAACACGAATCCTCCCAAGATCATGATATAATTCCTAAGGTTGGAAACTTGGGGGTGGCACAGGGCTCGGAAGATATGATGGTAATTCTTGGAGATTGATTGGTTCTTGCTGCCGAGAGTTGGCTGCAAGAGGTTTATTAAGACAGTTTGCAACTGTCATATAATCATCCTGGTTTACACCTGGGACCTGGATAGTAGGATCATTTTTTCCCATATTAGCAAGGAATTTCACCTGCCTGTGCCACCCACCAGGATCCGTTTTCTGTAAGTATCTAACTCTATTTTCATTAAATGCCTTTTTAGATTTCAGTATTTCCTTTATGATGTTATTTCTAAGTTTTCTTCTTGGTTTTTCATCTAATTTCTTATAGGCTTTTTCTCTTTGAGTGATTAAGTTTTGTACTTTAATTGTCATCCATGGTTTAAAATCTTTATGTATTTTTATTTTTTATGAGGGAAAAATTTATTAATATTATAATTCATGGCTTCATAAAAAGAATCAGCCTTAGCCCGGAAATTTGAGGTATTAAGAACATTGTCCCAACTTTCTGATTGGGCTCACCTTCCGAACAGATTAATTTTGGATTCAGGCATACTTTAAAAGGTTTTAACTACTATACGATTGTTAGGTTTCCTAATTCTGGGGTAAACAACAATTAAAGCGTGGTCGCTACGACTTATAGGAGACAATAACTTTGGTTTATAAAATAATTCAGGAACATTTTGTAAGACAGAGATCTAAGATAGCATCACCCCGAGTGGGTGAGTGAACAATTTGTTTGAGACCATCTGGACACAAAGGTTCAATGTTTGTTCTGTTGGAAACAGAACCCTGTGCCACCCCCAAATTTGTCCTAATATAGTCAATTCCCAACATTAGATGTTCAATAAGCAACTCACGTTGGTTAACTTCAGTAATGTATATACCTGCAAGAGCAATGTAAGGTGCTGGTCTTGGAAACTTTGGATGTGTTATCAGAAGCCATTACTTCCAACTCGGGTGGCACATTGATGTTGTCAATGACAACGGCTTTTAGTTGGTGTTTTACATATATTAACACACCAATGATGAGAACTGGCCTCTGATTATTATTTTTTATTATTTATTTTTTTTTATTATGTTCAGCACTACTACTGTACATCACCTGCACCACCTCAACCCATTATCACAAACATCTACAACCACTGTAGCATCATTAAAAGATGAATATAAAATACGTTTAAAAGGACTTTAAAAGATTATAAGCAGTAGTAAGGAAAAATATATCGAGGCTATTCTTAATTTTAATATATTAAGACTTGCGAATGATTTAAGAGTATATATTCATTTGAATCGAATTTATAAAAAGAAACAAGACAAAACAAGTAAAATGAAATTAGAAGAAGTCTTACCAGGTGAGTTGCAGTTTTCACCAGCCCAACAGTGTGAACACTCGCAAGCTCCTGTCACATTGTTGCAGTTGCCATGGAAACACTCCACATGACTCATTCTATTTAAAAGATTTTCAAAATATAAAATAGCATATGGATTTGTTGTTAAAAATATGCAGCTAATAAGTACGTAAGTTACATCATGATAAAAAGCTGACAATGTATACGGCCATGAATTTTGTGTGTGGCAGATTCTGTTGTGATTTTAGCCTCAGAAGATTGTTTGAA
This sequence comes from Anneissia japonica, assembly GCF_011630105.1. Taxonomy (NCBI): domain Eukaryota; kingdom Metazoa; phylum Echinodermata; class Crinoidea; order Comatulida; family Comatulidae; genus Anneissia; species Anneissia japonica. Next base: position 334,362 of record NW_022694674.1, on the reverse strand, counting down.
TACCTCATGAATAGTAATTTGCCACCTTCGTTAAAAAAAATATACTAGATAATCATTGCCAAGATAATATAGTTTTTATCATTTTATTTTAAACAATGAAGAACGCTTTCTTTAAAGTACCGAAAATTAATCAGATTATTAACAATCACATAGCTCTATGCTTTATATAAAATTAAATTCTTAAGTAAATAAAAACAGATTTATATATTGCTTTGTAATTTAAATGTTCCGTGTTCATACTAAGTAACTACATGTATTTACGCCTTATAATTTAAATCTAAAATATAAAATGAGAAATCGCAGGATGCAAATCATAAAGAGGATATTAAAATAGTGAAATTATTGTAACATAATTATTATTATTAAAGTCCACCAATTTACACCGTGACTCTAATTGTCAAGGAGTGTCGTTTAAAAGAATACAAATGGAATAACAAAATGCGTATTCAATTCTAACACCACAAAGAACTGAGGTACATGGGAATTAGACACACGTAACCACAGATGCTTCAAATTTCACCAACAGAAGATTAGATACCTCCTCCGTGATCAATAAAAACTAACTTCAGTAGTGATAATCGTCCGAATGCTGGTTATAATCTATGAATACTCTTTAAAACCGAACATGTTTAGGAGCGCGTCTACATCGCGTTAACAACGACACAAACAGAAGGGGAAAACAAAATTATTATAGTAAATTTAAGTTTTATTTATGCCTGTTACGAAACTTCATAATTACAACATTGATTGCGTATTTGCCGACGTAAACGCGTTACAGAATACGGTACGTGAACGCGATATTCATTGATTTACAGAAATCAAACATTGAATTACATTATATTCAAGTAAAGCATTATATTAACATATGTAAAGTTTAACCCAATGATTCTTAGCACCATCTGCCGTTCTACTGCCGGGGACTGAGGGCCATTTATGTGCCTTGTTCATTTAACTTTGAGAGGTTAAGCATAAATCCGCCAAACTTGCTCAGGGCGGCTTGGTGGATTCACAGATAAGCGGTGGGCCTAACCTTTGGTAATCCAATACCCTTAACCACAAGGCACTGACTGCTCCCGTACATTGATGTGTGAAATGGCTGTTGACTCGTAATGAGTTCCTCAGTACTTTACATAATGTAAGTCGAGTATACAGATTGGCTTTCCAGAGAAACGCCTACGGCTTTCATCCGGGCTAAAGGCATGCTGAACTGAACTTATTAGAAAAGTGTATTGTATAACCTGACGGATATTTTAGTATTTAAAATGTTATTCTTGCTAATCTTGATGTTTTATATGACATAAGTGTTTTTTTGAATACATTTTATACTTAAATATTGTACATAATAAGCAATTCAGTCGTTTCACTGCAGTTTGTGATTTTCATAAATTGAAATTGAATTGGAATTTATTGAATTTTGCAATTGTCACTATAGTTATATTTTTCGTTTCAGAGCATACCCGTATTGTAAATTAATTTGGTTTAGTTTTTAATTTTAAGCATTATATTTTCGCTTTTATTTATTTGCTGCGAAGCAGCCAATTCATATTTTTGACAGCAATTTGACCTCTGAAAGGTCATTGTTTGTCAAAAAACCTGCGCCTATAACAACTGAGAAGCGGAGTTTCCTTCTCTCGTTCTGCCGGGTAAAATCAATTACTTTAGGCGACGTTTGTAGACTAACCTACTCGTACCAACGTCCGCATGTCGCGACACTGGAGTACTATTCAGCGTTTTTACTATATTTCTAGGTTTCCTATTTCTACGTTTAATCGGCTCATGTCTCAGCCACAATATTTTGAGGCCAATATTATTTACGAACCCAGTTAAACTTATTTACTAGCCTATTTCAACGTGCTAATTATTACATTCAGGCGACGCTTGTTGTAGACTGGCATACTGTTTTCGGAAATAAATACCGTTTTATACACATGCGCAGATCGATTCGCCAGCAGCGAGTCATCGCCAGCAGCAGCGAGATGTCACTGCAGCAAAACACTATTGTACACGGTACCAACGCTGTTTTATATATAGACAATGGGTCATGTCTCATATTATTTGTTATATTTTTATTATTCATTATTTTCACTTGACTCGCATAAATAATTTTGTTCTAAGAATATTTTATGCAGTTTTACTTCGCAGCACTTCACTTGCAATTTGCAATTTCTAGTTTTGTAGAATATTTGTAGTATTTTGAGAATGAGTTGTTATATAAATATATTTGTTTTCAATAACTCTGGTTTAAATTACAGTAAATAAATTTTGCTCTTATTTTAAGTGTTTATATAGGTTTTAGGTTGTATATTTTATTTCTTTGTAGGCCTATGTATTGAGGGTTCAAAATGATTAGTTTCGCGGGATTGACCACCTCTTTTGTAGTTATAAATATAAGATTTCAATCTGATACAAAAGCAATTTTCAATATGAAGGAAAGAGAAAAAAAAACATCCAATGGGTAATATTTGCACTATAGTATTGGCATTGCAATACCTAGCGTTGAGTCGGGAAATCTACGGATTATCTACACCCGTGGTGCTGTTCACCCTTTGTGGTTTTTTGTACTAACCTCTGTATATTTTTTTGTAATTGCTGCGAAGCAGCCAATTCATATTCTTGACAGCAATTTGACATCTGGAAGGTCATTGTCAAAAAACATGGGCCTAAGACGACTGAAAAGCGGAGTTTCCTTCCTTCGTTCTGCCGAGTAAAATCAATTACTTTAGGCGACGTTTGTAGACCAACAAACACGTACCAACGTCCGCATGTCGCGCCAGCCTTATCCTACTCTAGGCCTAGACTAGCAAGGATGGTATAGGTCTAGCCTTGAAGGGACGAAGGTCCCAATGAAAAACAACGTCGCTCCTTGATAGCTAACATTGTCTATTTAACATCACAATATCATTATTAGACCTATAGTTGTTTTTTTAATTGTACTCCACCAATCTCAGCCGATACCTCGCACATCTCGAGTAACGTCTCGTATCTATTGTCGTGACGTCATGGCTCGCTTGCTCACACTTACGATGTCTCGCACTTGTGATCAAATAACACGCTGGCTCGCACTTTGGCAACACTCTTTGGCAGTCAACTTGCCCCTAGAAAACCCGCCCTTGGAAACTTGCCCCATAAAAAAATGTACACTTCCTAGACCATGCAGTCTTCAAAATAAAAATTGTAACCTTTGGTAATCAACTACATTTTCCACATACATAGAAATTTTTGAAACTTTATTTTAAAAAAAACCTAAACCATAACTCACTACTATAGACACTTTTTGACAAAAATGAAAAATTACGACTTTGTTACCCAATGAGAAGTGTTCTAATATAGACAATGGGTCGTGTCTCATATTATTTGTTAT
>NW_022694674.1:327348-330248 GCF_011630105.1 Anneissia japonica | reverse complement strand
TCATTGGGTAACAAAGTCGTAATTTTTCATTTTTGTCAAAAAGTGTCTATAGTGTGGTGAATTATGGTTTAGGTTTTTTTAAAAATAAAGTTTCAAAAATTTCTATGTATGTGGAAAATGTAGTTGATCACCAAAGGTTACAATTTTTATTTTGAAGACTGCATGGTCTAGGAAGTTTGCATTTTTTTATGGGGAAAGTTTCCAAGGGCGGGTTTTCTGGGCGAGTTGACTGCCAAAGAGTGTTGCCAAAGTGCGAGCCAGCGTGTTATTTGATCACAAGTGCGAGACATATCACAAGTGTGAGCCAGCGAGCCATGACGTCACGACAAAAGATAGAGACGTTAGCCAGTTGTGCGAGGTATCGACTGAGATTTGTGGAGTACAATTCAAAAAACAACTATAGGTCTAATAATGAATTATTGTGATGTTAAATAGACAATGTTAGCTATCAGACAGTGTTAGCTATCAAAGAGCGACGTTGTTTTTCATTGGGACCTTCGTCCCTTCAAGGCTAGGCCTATATACCATCCTAGCTAGTCTAGGCCTAGAGTAGGATAAGGCTAGCGCGACATGCGGACGTTGGTACGTGTTTGTAACGTCTCGTATCTATTGTCGTGACGTCATGGCTCGCTTGCTCACACTTACGATGTCTCGCACTTGTGATCAAATAACACGCTGGCTCGCACTTTGGCAACACTCTTTGGCAGTCAACTCGCCCCTAGAAAACCCGCCCTTGGAAACTTGCCCCATAAAAAAATGTACACTTCCTAGACCATGCAGTCTTCAAAATAAAAATTGTAACCTTTGGTAATCAACTACATTTTCCACATACATACTTTTGACAAAAATGAAAAATTACGACTTTGTTACCCAATGAGAAGTGTTCTAATATAGACAATGGGTCGTGTCTCATATTATTTGTTATATTTTTATCATTCATTATTTTCAGTTAACTCGCATAAATAATTTTGTTCGAAGGACATTTATATGCAGTTGTACTTCGCAGCACTTCACTTGCAATTTGCAATTTCTAGTTATATTTATATTCATCACGTGTATAAGCATCAGGAAAAAGAATTTTACTGTGAATTTTTTCTATAACTGACGATAAAAGTATCTTGTATCTTGTATATGATTGATGGGCTTTTGTTGGGTAAGAGGTGTGCTTGACTGAAGAATTAATTACAAACAAACGGGCCAAAAGTTCATTTATACTTTCTATAATACGCATTTAATTTATCTGATTTGAAGTGTTACAAGTTTTTTACTAGAGAAGAAAGCGAAAACCTTTTTTTGAGGAGTCCGCTTCATCTTTAATTTCGTTTGACCAGTTGCAGCATATTAACATAAAGTTTCTACTAATCTATGTAGAAACTTACTATTTTGATCTACAGAAATATCTATATATAACTTGTCACAAATATATCATTTCTAAAAGATGTGTACAGTAATTAGTAAGGCCCTATAAACTAATAGCTTTAGGTCCTACTTTATTTATCCTACCAAACATATACACTTTTCAACACAAAATGACTATTAAAGTTATTAGCATGGACACAGTAAATGCATAAAATTCACCACCACATTTATCCATGAGTTGTCTAGCAGAAATACGGTAACTTGGATGTTAGGGGTCTAGGGCCAGTGATAAATTTATTTTTGTGCATTGCCGCCTATAATTAGGCAAGTCTTCTTTTTATTGGTCATGAATAATTGTTTTATTTTATCAAAACTAATCGAGATGTTTAAAAGGGTAAGCGAGCGAAGCGAGCGCATCTTCTAGTATAAGCCCACCCTCTATTAATGATAATTAATTATTATTATTCAAAGAAAAATCGGTATAAAACACTATACTGTAGAACTATGGAAAATAAAATTCAGGAAGGTAAACATTGCTATAAATTTAAATTATTGATAATTAGTTTTGTAAAATTTCACAAAGATAAACATTCATTTAAAAAATGTAACAAATTTAAAATTTGCTCTCTGTTAAATGTTAAAATAGGCCTATATCTTACTCTGTACACATGGATAGTCCACATTGTTTGAACGTCTTCTGTACACAGGTTTTTGGTAGAAAAGAAGTCTGTCCATCTGAAACAAGAAAACAAATTTTGAAATCGATATGTTTAAACTTAAGAGGAAGGGAATTGAGTCAGAAAATTCACCAAATTTGACCCCTATAAAATTTAAGTAATGTAATTTTTATATACCTACACATTGGATAAATCAAATAAAACCATAAAAACCAGAAGAAATTATCATTAAGTGGTTTATTTTACACTTTCAATGAAACCCTCTCTAATTTTCCTAAACCGGAAGTGAAAAAAATCAAACCGGAAGTGCTAATTTTGCTTAAAAATCATTAAAACTTCATTAATAAATCATTAATTTTAGCCCATTATGGAACTACAAAGAAAATTCAGAAAATTGATAATGTCCTCTATAAATCATTTTGTTAAGTACGGTATTCAACCACGCATAGTACGGTAGTCAACCACCCATCGGGTGTTTCTGTGCTTTGAGGTCAAATAATTATCATTAAAAATCGTCGTTAAATTTCTAAAATCACTACTTCTGTTATACAAATATGGCCAAAGGAAGAGGAATGTTCGTTACGGATGCGAAATGTGCCAAAAAACGAAAATTAGATGAGCCTAAAATTCTGCCACCTTAGATCAATTATCTGAAGCCATCTCGAATTGAAACCCCCTCTTTTGCAAAATTAGCCTCGAAAAGAAGTACATGGGCTTCTTTTCAAGATAGCTTGGCTTATACAGTAGTTAAGGTGGTTTCATGCCAGTTAAATACACTCCATGATACAGATTGATGTTACATTGGCCTTATTTATTGTTTTATAGTACAAATTCACAAAATTTACAGCATTCATTTTGAAAAGA
>NW_022694674.1:326649-327341 GCF_011630105.1 Anneissia japonica | reverse complement strand
CCTTTACTTTGCAAAAGTACCGTAGTCTCGAAAAGAAGCTCATCCTAAATGTTCGGGAAAAAAAAGGAAGCCTAGGGCTTCAATTCGAAGTTTTACGGTATATTGACTATACAGTAATTATGAGGCAAATTGTTTTTTTTAATTTTTTTATTCATGTCTAAACTTTAGATGGCTATATTTCAAAACCGCAATAATGCAAAATCGGTGACAACTGTAACTTCATAACGCAATATCCGATCATAATGAAATGTGCCGTGTGTATTTAGATTAACTATATCTAGAAAGCCATGCCATATTTTTTTCAAAATATGTTGCGTTTTTAAATTACGGCATAGTAAAATATGATTGGTTGCACTTTGGTTGCCATTGTAACCAAGGAGAAAATCTGAGAGCATGGTATATTGTGCGTATTGTCTAAAATTAACCTGTGTCCGAGTGGTGTCGATTGGTCATTTCGTTTTTGAGTAACAGTCGTTCTCATGATTAGACAATTAGAGTCGGTTGCCATGTAAACTGGTACGAAACCATATTCATTTCTCATAAGTGTTCATTATGGGCTACAATGATACGTAACACATATATGTCGGAATTTGACAAAGTTCTAAAATAATGCTGACACAATATTAGCAAATCTTGACTCAACCCTCCCCAATGCTTCAAAGGTAAAAGAAATTGCCATGTTTGCCAAAGCA
>NW_022694674.1:318713-325250 GCF_011630105.1 Anneissia japonica | reverse complement strand
AAAAAGAATACAGGTACGATAGTATGCAATAGGAGCCAAGAAAAATAGCCAAAGCTAATCGAGCTTGAGCCCCTTTCAAATTAAACATTAATACATGTGATAAAATATAAATTAATAATATAAAAAAATGTAAAAGGCATCATATTTAATATTTATTAAGCAAAATGTCTTTAATTTTTGAAACAAAATTTGTTCTTGAGGTGGTCTCTTTCAACTCAAATGGCAAGGGATTCCACGATTTAGCACCAGTATAAGAGATTCTGAATTGACCTAAATTATTTCTGCAATTGAGAATGGCTAAATTGTAATCACGGTTGAGTCTTGTTCTATGGGTATGGTTAATGTTACTAAAGTAGTCTGTTAAAGTATGTGGCAATCTATTGTTAAAAAGGTCAGAGATAAAATTTAAAATAAATAATTTATGTAGTTTATATATGTCTATAATTAGATTATAAAATAAAGGTGCAGATCAATGGGCTTTAAGATCTGAAAATGTAATACTTCTGACACATTTTTTTTTTTTTTAAGTGCTTAAAAGTATTTGTACGTGTGAATTATATGTGTTGCCCCATACCTCAATACCATAAATCAGATTAGGTAATATAAAAGAATTATAAAGCATAATCAATGTTTCCTCAAGGACAAAGTGCCGTGCCAAACTTTTTTTTTTATTTTATTGTTTACGTAATGTATATGTTCCTTAAAATTAAGATGCTTATCAAGCTTAACTTCAACGAAAGAAACAGAATTGCATTCAGAGATTAAACTTGAATCAATTTTAAGAGACCAAGATGTAGAAAAACTTTTATTTTTTGACTGAAAGTGTATGTAGTTTGTTTTATCTTAATTTGTTGGCATTGCACCATTCTAAGATCTAAAGCATTATTTACCAATAATTAATTTAAATTTTTATCATCAGCAAATAATCTGAAATTTAAAAAAAATCGGACGAATTTGGTAAATCATATATATATAAATTAAAACAAAATGGGGCAAAGCACTGATCCCTGAGAAACACCACAGTCTATTGGTAGTTTATTAGAGACAAAACCGTCAGAGGAAACAAACTGAAATCTATTACTAAGATAGTTTGAAAGCCATAACAAAGGTATGTCCCTAATTCCATAGTGCTGAAGCTTTGAAATTAAAATTTCGTGATTTATTGTGTCAAAGGCTTTTCTAAAATCAACAAAAATCCCAAGAGCAACAGTTGAGTTATGACATTGAGATAAAAGATTATTAACTAAATTAACTAAGGATAATTTTGTACTAAATTGTTCATGAAATCCGTATTGGTGGTCATAAAATATATTAAATGTTTCAAGAAAGTAGAGTAATCAATTATTAAACAATTTTTCAAGAATTTTAGATAACACAGGTAATATTGAAATTGGACGGTATTTTCCCAAGCTATCCTTGGGGCCGTTTTTATATACAGAAAGAACAGGTCTTTATAAATCTAAACCAAATCATTGATTAAAACTACTTTTCAACGAATTGATCGTCATATTTTATATTCCCATGATGCTGTAAGCTACATAAGTCTCAAACATACAAACATAATTAAGCTAAGGAAATTATTTATTCCAACAGGTTAATCAATCTTGCATTTATACTAATGTGTTTGATATGCGCGTATGATAAAAACACAAATTATGGTAGGCATAGTCGTTTTTTCCAGTTAACCTACACCTTTTTAAATTCCAAACCGATGATCTTCAAGACTAAATTATAAACTTACCAATACTTCTTGAATGAATACCAATAATGATGAATATTGTCAAGTAAATCTTCAACATGTTTTATGAAGGTTGTATTATGACTCTAAGTTCCTACGATATTCTGAAAATGGTGTCTCAATTACGTTTTCATCTTCAGAAACTTGTTCGAGAAACTGAACATCTGTCGGACCTAGAGAGAGGAGATAGCAAATAAATCGATAATAAGCTTAACAATACTTGCATTGATCGCTACATACTAAGTCCATAGTGAACTAATAAAACCTCTAATTAATATGTATAATATACAATTGAACAATGGTATTGATCGTAATGGTATGATGGTTATGATATTTATTGATTTTTTTTGTCACTTTATTTGAGTAAAGTATGAATAATTAATTGTTCGAGACGGAGCCAGTAGATACTTGATGTAAACACTGAGTTTATTGATCGGAGATGTCAATTATATAACACAAATGCATAGCCTGTCTCATTATTATCTTTATCGGCCATTTTTCTAAGCTTGGTAAAGTAAATTTAATTTCCTATCGCAGTATACATAGGCCTATTTACCAGCTGCTACCTAAAAGCTATTACATAGCTTAAAAATTATCCCCATCATGTGTATGAGCCCTTAAGTTGTATGAAGGGAGAGAGACTAATGGTCTTAGATGGGTAATGATATTGTATAGTCCTTTTTGGTCTAAACGGTATGACGCTCATTCAGCAAGATATTTCGGGTTCGATTCCCATCAGAAACCACTTTTTCCTAAACTAATAAAGGACTTTCGTTGATAAAGTTCTCCAACATAATGGATGATAAAAATCGTATCAAACATAGTTTATCAACGAAAGTTCTTTATTAGTTTAGGAAAAATGCATTAATATAGACTGGCTTAGTAACTAACCCAGTCTATATTAATGCATTGTTCACTCCACCACTATTTCTATTTATTATAGTATATTTATTTGACTATGTTACAAACATCTTTATATATATATTTATATTACCTATTGTATACTGCTCTTCCATACATATTGTGATCTATAACATAATGCTCTGTTTAACCATATTATAATTTTCAATTTTCTGTTTATATTCTGTATTTGACCAATATATTATCTGTTTAGATAACAATTTATATAGATCACTGTTTACTATTTTTGTTTATTTCTCATTAAATTTAGTACCGCCCATACATTGTTAGTAGGCCAATTGAGTTTCAGCAAACTTGCAGTTAAGCATCTCTAATGTTTATCACTTACGCTGATAAAGTTCACAGGAGTGGACGAAATAATTATTCGTGTCAAAAAATACGTCAACTTGAATTTTGTTTTATTGTCATCGCCTTCACCTCTGTGTTTATTATGGAACAACGTGCTACATCATATACACGAATAAAGATATATGTATTGTTTACCTATCGGCTACTTGATCATAATTTTCGAAAACAGAACGATGTGTTAAGTGAATGATGAAACAGTAGAAAATAAAGCTAATTGCCATGACAACAGCCTTGACGAGGAAGCCAATCCTCATAAACATCATCACCATTAACATGGCAAGCATTGCTGAGAAAGGCATATACTAGAAAAGAGAAAATATATTACAAATATCAACAGTTAGTTTATAACAACATCAAATTTCATTAAACTATCTCATCTACTTCAATAGCAATCATGACTATTGTTGTTAGTAGTTTAGTTCCAACTTAAATGTGTGATTGTTTTTCTTAGTTAGTTTTCACTCACTGTCTCTTATACACATCTGTGTGGATATGAGGACCATTTAAAGAAAAGTTTACCGTATTACCTGTAGGCTGAAACAACAGCTATATGATGAATATTTAAATTAGTGCAATTAAAGTAAATGTGTACAGCATTTTATATGTACTAATTTCACTTTTTTTTTAACTTATTGGGAATATTTTTAATGCATCTTTACATCTTAACATGTGACGCTAAAAAACCAAATCCCCATACATACATTGCATGCATTTGTTTGTCAGCCATTTAGGTGTAAAACGTACCAGTATGTTAAGTCAGAACATGTTAGGAATTGGCAGGTGTACAACAAAGCAAAACGTTGCAGATCAGATATCTCAAAAACTAATCAAGTCATATAAATGAAACTTTTGTGTTAGTGTAATTTTTTTAAAGTAGATTATGGTTTGTGGTTGGAAAGTAGGAACGTATTTGCGAGGAATTATTTTATAGAAAAAGATTGGCGAGTTATTGTGCGTTTTTGAAGAGGAGTGGAGCGCTCATGAGCGGTTGTTCACATGAAGGCACGTCTCGCGAGCCGATTGTCCGCTCACGAGCGACCTAAAACATGAACGCGGTATTAGATTGCTCCTGAGCGGGCGATCGGCTCTCAAGCCGGGCCTTCATGTGAACAACACGGTCAGGGTTAAAGGTCATAGCTATACGGTCGTCATATCTTCGAAACCACATTTTAGTACCTATTTGTTAAGAACATTCATGTTTCTATTTGCTCTAATGGAACATTTTGCTATAAAATGACTGGAAATACTGATTCTAACCTTTGACACGTTTCAAGGTCATAGCAATACTGCCCTCAGAAAAGGCATTAAGTAACAAAATCATAGTATTGAGTAAATGAGCAAAACTCGTTTGAGTTTCTCCCATGAAAATTACAAATGATTTCAAATTTTTTAAACTATGGTTTGCTTAGATATATTATTTAAAAATGTTTGCCACATACTTTTCATTGACTGATTTTATTATTAAGGGGGCCACAATGGAGATAATGCCTTTTTTTTGCAGAGTATTTATAACTATGAATGTAGATAAATACTTTTGAAATTTGATCTGCAAAAGTGTTTATAAACATGCATTAATAATTAATTTATTAAAATGTATGGATATGAAATTTAATCTATAGATTTATAACATATAATATTTTTATAAAAATCTTGCTTCAAAAAAATGAAAACTAGTATTTAATAATATTAAAATAGTTAAAACCGCAAAATCTTTTATTTAATTTTTAAAAACCGAAGTATATGTATGAAATCCAAGGGTTCGTGTAAACATTGAAGGCTAGTATACTCTGACATTATAAAATGCGGAATTTAATTGTGTACATGAAGAAAATGCGGTGAGGGAAGGGAGAAGGAGCAGGTGTTGCGAGTGGGGGGGGGGGTAAGATAGGATAGAGTGAAAATATTTTTAACTTATTTTATTTATGTTTCGGTAACTAGCATGTCATCATATTTTTAAATCTCTTCGTCCTCCCAATCATCATCATCCACATCATCTTCATAATCATCATCATCATTACCGATTGATTATAATATCATAATAATTAAATCGTTATCGACTAATAATAAAATAGACAAAGCATTATAATTTCAATTTCAAAGTTTATTGATAATAACTTGTTAATTAACAATAACATAAATATGTATAAAAATGGTGTGCTAATTTTAAATATAAAATTAATAAATTTATATTTATAATATACATTGCAACTATTATCTTTACTATGATAATGATACAATAACAACATAGGTTATACAAATGAGTACAAAACATTTTAAAAGTTTTATTTACAATGCTCCGATTGTTTTAATAGTTATTTAAAGGTTCTTTTACATTTTATTTTTATATATATATCTATAGTTATTTACACTTTTTCTTTCACAATTGCATTACTCAATGTCCCTTCCTCGAAGTGGAGCATGATCTCGGTGTCGAAAATTGTGTCTGTCCATATTTGGTTTACCACTTGGTTGTCTGAAAGAGTAATAATAATGATGATAATAACAATAACAATAATAATAATAATAATAATAATAATAATAATAATAATAATAATAAACACAAAACATACAATGTCGATAAAACAAAAAATAATACTACTAAATAAAAATAATATTCTAAATTTACTACTTAATAGGTATGAAACATAATAAAATACAATATTATACTTACTCTTCCAAAAGACTTCTAAAATTGTCTCTTGCTGTAACTTGCATCTTTTCGGCAAAAGTATCGCATTAATCGCAGAATTATAAATAAACGCCTTAAAATATAAAGCCTAATGTACTTTCTGAGAGTATTCTTCGAAATAAAGCAGTTACTAACTATGCATTATCTGATAAGGATTCAAAGCTAGTTAATTAGATATTCGTTATACTAGCATCTGATTGGTTACAATTACTATCTGTCTTGCGTGAAGTCAAGCGTTTAATGCATGTATGTAAGGTTTCGCACATGCTACCTTTTCTCAGAGTATTTATAGTAAAATTGCAGATAATGCCCAATTTTAAAATAAAATTTCATATTTCCAGACATTTGGTAAAATAGGGCGATAGATTAGACATTCAGGAATCACATAATCACAAAATCCCAATTTTGAAATAAATGTACTTAAAATGCATTTTCTCAGAGCAGGGCAGCATAGGGTCATTATATCTCCGTAACTCTTTAGCCGTTAACACTGTTAAATAAATATCCAATGTTAACGGCTAACTCGTTACTCCCTTCAATATCATATATAATATACGACAGTATTTCTAGCCGTATTGCCAGATTTATCTGGCCGAACGCTCTCTTGAGGCGTAGCATTGTGTAATACAATGTTCGCGACGGTTATTTGGACCTGTTCAACCATGAAGCCTTCGTGGTCTAGTGGTTATAACGCTCGCCTTGTCAGCGAGAGGTCGCAGGTTCGAATCCCGTCGGAGGCATTTTATTACACAATGACTTTTATAGGACTTTATTCGTTGAAAAGCTACAGGGTAGCCTACGATGTTCCATCATGTCCTTATTAAACACTGTATATGTACCA
>NW_022694674.1:315066-317515 GCF_011630105.1 Anneissia japonica | reverse complement strand
AATAAAGAATCCCATAATAAACACAAAATTGTATTACCATATTTTGATTTTTTAAAAATTAAAAAAAAAAAATCCAACAAATTTACTTTTTTTCCCGACTGGGGTAGCGGGTCGTGTTAGTTCAACAAACTACCCCCACCCTTTCCAAATTAAAGCCATCCATTGCTACCTGCATTCCTACTTAATCTTTCAGTATTAAAAGAGAATTTAATATATAAAATCATTCAATTTGTTGTTGCCGCCAAATTGATATATTGCCTCAATGATCTAGCAGCATCTTAATTTGGGACTACGTCTACCCTTATGGTTACATGTTGAGAATACGTATTGGCATATTGTAATCGCCAACGAATTGGGTGGGTATTCAAAATTTTTCGATATGGTGAATCTATTTTGATTTGAATGTTATTGTTAAAGTGATTATATATGAATTAGGTAAGTCAACGTCAATAAAACAATTCGTGGAAGTATTTAAAATATCGGTACTATTAATAGGGGACTAATCAGATGGCTAACGCCGTTCTCCATCAAACAATTGATTTTGTGTGCATTATTTATATGTACTTTTCTTATCTATTTACACTAAACAATCTTTCGCTCACGCTTTCATCTGAAAAACGTCACCAACAACGACAGAGTGACGGTGTTCCACGTCTAAATAGCTGTTACCTGTTTGAATAGTGATCGCATCTCAACATTAATCATGCAGCAACATGCATAGTCAGCTTGTAAAAATTCAGAGCCTTCTGTTGTTTGCCCATAGATCAAATTTTGGAGCGTTATACAATACGAGTTTACAATATTTTCATCGTAATAATATTGAAAACAAATTATAATAGCTTGAAACAAAATTGGTGTATGAATTTTAATGGCCTATTTCTTAACAAATTATAGGACTTTTAATTTTTACATGCATTTGTGATACTGTGTAATAGACACACAAACAAACATTAGCGGTTAGCTGTGTAATATCTTTGAATATCGTTTTAGACTGATTCATTCACATGCTTGGTCATCTTGTAATCATTTAGAAATTATTGTTGGGTGTATTTTAATTTCAACAGTTTCTATTAATAGGGTCCGTGTCTCTACACTTCTAGATGTACCTCTCCATAGGCGTAGATCCCGGGGGGATGGGGGATATATCCCCCCAATATTTGACAAGGGGGGATGGTCCATTGTATCATCCCCCCCCCCCAATATTTTGACTATGTATGGGATAAAATGGAGCTTTACACACTTCAAATGACTGTCCCAGAAATAATTTGCACTGTCTTATGCGCTTACAAAGATAAAAATTAGCATAGTGTATTAATGTTGATTACAAATAATTTTATCTGGTACCAATCTAAGCTCATCTTTCCTTAGATGTTAGATGTGCTTGCAAAGAGAGCCACATTTCACACTGAAGGGTGTGTACGACATCAGTAATGTTATGTCAATTCCAAAAATGTTTAAGGTTATATCGGTTGATGAGGAATTTATTGATTAGACCTAATAATAGCAAATTGCATCAATTTATTTTGCAAAAACAAGGTTTCCAGCTTCAGAGGGGGGCACATCCCCTGTCCGCACAAGGGCACACATTGGCGCTAACACCAGGCGCGTAACAGGCGTCTTGGGTCAGAGTGGGTATTTATTTTCCCGGTTAGTAATTTACCATACCCAACCCACGCCACTCCCCATATAGAAAACAATACGACATAGGGCTTATCTTATTTATAATATAGGCCACACACGTGTGTTTGAAACTAAATATAAGCATTTTCATCATGGTTTTATTTATTACAAACATATTCTTTCACCATCAATACACGAGGCCCTTCTGTCAGGTTAAAACAATCTATCTTAAATTTGTCTTTCTTGAGTTTGGGACTATTAGGGCTTATGTGTATAAATAATTTAAAAGAATAAACCTAAAAAAGCCCTAAAAATGCAAAATATTTTTGTGTTTTTAATTCTAATTTTTCGGAATTGATGAAAACTCCCTAAAATGCGCAATTTATAGAGTAAATTGGCCTACCGTAACAAAAAATGCGTGCAAAGAATTTTAGAATTTTAGGCACTTTCAGAAGATGCATTTGTCAAGGGGTGGGGAAAGATTTTCCAAAGATGGATATTTTCCCCTTGTCTCCCGGTGTTTTTAATTCTAATTTCGTTGGAATTGATCAAAATTCCCTAAAATGTCCAATTTTTAGAGGAAATTGGCCAATGTTAACAAGAAATGCGCGCGAAATTTGAGGTTTTTTTGGCACTTTCATGGGATGAAAAGGGCATTTATAAAGGGGTGGGGAAGATTTTTCAAAGATAGATATTTTCCCCTTGTCCCCCAGATTTTACACCATCGGGCAGCATAGATGGAAGAAGTTATGACAGTTTTTGAAGTGGAGAAAGGGTTGCAGGATGATGTGAGTCTGGTCATTATGATATCTTCCTTTTTATTCTTGTC
>NW_022694674.1:312400-315012 GCF_011630105.1 Anneissia japonica | reverse complement strand
GCCACTGGGCCCACAACCATAAAATCTGCCTCCGCCCCCTCCCCCTTCCCACACAAAGCGAGTTTCTGGTCTCTAAAATCCAGACACTGTTTCGTGGCCTATACAAAATAGTGTATAATTCATTGGAAAAAAAATTGGACTTCCAAATGAAGTTGTATTTATATATACTGTACTAATATTTTGCATATCTTGGGATTTTAAAAGCAATCTTGGGATATTAGCCTCAATCTTGGGAATTTTGATTTTTCCCAGTGGTCACACTGCCGATGGATAACAATTCACTGAAGGAGGCCGGAAGGCTTCTAAATCAAGCTGCGGATTTGCTGCGGGGCCAAGGCACTAGCCCCGGTGGTGGCATCTTGCACACTATCACTAAAACGGAAAAGAAAAGTCATTTTCTGAAACAATTTAAAACTAAAATGTGGTGACACTACTACCAAAGTATTATTTTTTAATTATATTGAAGCAGATATCCTATCAGTACTGTCGTATCTGTCATTCAATGTACTGTAATATACAGTATAGGGGCAGTTATATTTAAATAATAGGCGGCATTATGATTAAAAAGTGTAGCCGCGTTAGTCTGCTATAAAAAATATAAAATAAATAACAGCAAGAATAATTTGTTTAAAATTTAATCTCTAGCTTTCGTCCATACGTAAAACTTTCATGACACAGGGCCGGAATAAAGGGCTGTGGGGCCTGCGCTCTAATTGCATGTATTTGTTCACTTTTAAAATTCCATATCATTCAAACAATCCCAAGATCGAATGAAAATTTAACAAAAAATCCCAAGATACCAAGGTGCCATTAAGAATCCCAAGATCTTGGGATAAATCCCAAGCAGTGGTCACATTGCACATGAACAAATTTTGTCCCGATTGACGCCCTGACCTGTTGCGCCCTCTTATTGAGAGGCAAGTATTATAGAGGGGCTATGTTTAAGAAGAAAATGACATTCAGCCTTAAGATGCGAGATTTTGCTGACCTATCTTGAAATGGACGATTCCGTTGTCCTTTTCAGAAAGTGCTGTGCGCATCCATTTCTGCGACTACGTTGTTCGTTTCTGTGAGTAGGTTGTTCGTTTTTGTGAGTGTCTTTTGTTGTCTGTTTTTGCTTATACTTTGTACGTTTCTGTACAAGTCTAACGTTGACCTTTACAGCGTAGGCCTATACGTTGTAGGTTTCTGCGAGTAGGTTGTTCATTCCTGCGAGTAGGTTGTTCGTTTCTGAGAGTAGGTTATTCGTTTCTGCGAGTAGGTTGTACGTTTCTGCGAGTAGTTTGTTCGTTTGTGACTGTATTTTTGGCGGCGATTGCCTTCCATACATGTGCCAGTGATGTTGGAGTACAGAGCAAGATGAAACTATTTATATAATGCATGAATAGAAGTACGAGGTTGTCGGGTAGTGAAATGATTATTGTACATGTTTTAAAAGTGCTCCCTCCAGGCATAAGTGTAAGATAAATTACGGTGATTAATAAAGGAAGATATGGAAACAATTATTTCCAAAAGGGGATTCAAAAATGCTTTGTGAAAATGAGTACGCCGCGGACTCATTTTCACAAAGGAATACACGCAACTGGGTAGCTAACAATATGCAAATGTTACATGAACACCTGGGAAGGAAGATGCAATCACGTACTGTAGCCGGGGGAGGGGGACCTAGCCTACTGATGTACGGTGTAGCGGGGGACGATGAGGCATAATAAGACTAGGCCTAAGTAGACAGTGCAATTATATGTCATATACCTTTCGAAAGAAGTATATTAAAATAAGAAAAAAATAACTAAGAATAATTCAATTGCAGACGTACCTTGTTTAAGTATTATACAATGCTAACAATGCGGCTCTTTTGCCCTAGCTAGGCAAGGCATCCATGGGCAAAGCAGTGGTGTTTGTTTATCCATGAAAAAAGCACGTCCGGAAAGTTATACCAGAAAAAGGTGACGTAATCTAGCTTATGACGTATGCATGATAACTATAGCGTGCGTGTGACGTCACCAAAAAATAAAAAAATTTCTATTATAACCAAAATATTAATAACTACATGGTTTGTGGGCGTAAATTCCCTTAATACGAATTAAGGGTAGCACCATCTCCTTGCCATACAAATAACAGATCCCACTGACGTCTCAGTCGAGAAATACGGGTAGCTGAAGTTTTTCTCGCAAATGTGACTATGAAGCTTTTATATAAATCATCTATTAATTAGGTACGTTACATCCTGCTGGCATTAATGTTAGCTTCACTGCTTTTAGATTATGATATGCTATTTACAGCAGATTTTTTATTATAGGCCTATATTATATATATTTTATTTCATGTATTTTGCTATATTCCATTCGTATACAGAATAGGCTTCCTATCTGTATGACTCATTCTGATGGCTTTTGTTTTAGATTTGATTCAGTTCACGCCCTTTATTGTTCCTTTTAGCTCCCTAGCTACTCGTTGCTTAATCATACTACGTCCGCATTAAGTGTATTTTTACTCGCTATATTTTTATCTGTACCACCTGAAGAAGGGCGATGCCCGAAAACGTTTGTGTTTTTTTACCATTAAAAGTTACGGCTACTCTACACTTTTGCTTTACGCGTTTTATTACTCTA
>NW_022694674.1:301491-311004 GCF_011630105.1 Anneissia japonica | reverse complement strand
GGGTTTGTTGCACTTGAAATCTTATTAATAATTAAACAAACAAATTACTTTACAACTAATCAATTCTCTAATTTCATGATTATCATTATCACTATGACAATTTTATTATTTCAAAACCATATCACACAGGGTTCATTCATTGTTTACATGTCAAAATGAACAAACATTTGTATGGATTGTAACACATGCCAAATTGCACATATTATGGAATATGTATGAATCATTATCATTCTATTTTGACATTAAATACTTGCTCATAATACTCTCTAAATCAAAATTCTGCAAACCATTAAACATTTCAAGTACTTATAAATGCGTCCCAACCACACTGCTAACCAGTTGCAGTGCATGTTGTACATTTTTAAAATCTACTGGTTACGTATGTTTTAAAACAAGGGTAACATTTCATTTCTATATGCCCAGAAATGGAAATCTAATTTTAACATGTGTAAATTGTCCTAATTTAACCAGTTTATTTTATCATGTGTATCTGACCAGTTTGCCGAAACTAAGTTTGCCGAAACACTCGCAGAGTCTATAGCCACTTTTCCGAAACCCGAAACCCAGTTTGCCAAATCTTGCCTTCACCGTCGTACAGAAGAACAAAATACTTTGCTTTTCAAAACATGATTGGTGGGTGAGGGAGGCGCCGTATTGATATATAAATTAAATGGCAAAATAATGGAAACAACAATTCTTTGGAAAAACACACTTGAAAGCATGGCTATCAGTTAAAAATAGAAAAATGAAATAAAGGCCTAAGCATGGTATCTTATTATAAGTAAAAAGAAAAATTCAAAATATATTTTATCATTAACATTCAAGGATTCATTTAATGTTTAATATTATTTACTATATACAGACTTGCAAAACCTGTTGAAATATTAAAGCCCCATTATTCACGTGTCAGTTACAGTGTCTGCGGAGAGTTAAGGAAGGCTCCTCTCCACCTCTATTATAATTATCATAAATAGGCTTAACATTGATAGGCTTATTTAATTACTTTGTTGTTGATAGCCAAATTGCTTATTTACAGAATCTAAAAAATAATCATTGAACTAAAATAAGCCGCTATTTATGATATGAATACACAGTGATCGCATTGCGTTTAAATGGCTTCTAAATTTTCAAACTGGCTGGCATTGACTTTCCGCTGGAGCCATTACTTGGTAGGGACAGATGCAGCAATGGTAAAAATTTAATGCTGTTGTTAATGTTACACTACTTTCAATTGACTTTCGGCAAAAAATGGGTTTCGACAATCCGGCCTTCACCCTTTTATTTTTTCGGCACAAATAAATAATATTGGGTTTTTGGTGTTTTGCAAGAAAATAAAATGAGATTCCTTTTGTCAAAAAAAAAATGTCATCTTAAGTCTACACATTCGACACAAATTATGTAAGTTCCCAAGTCAACCCACTTTATGTAATATCGTCACATTATAAACATTTAAAAGTGAAGAAGGGTCTTTCTGTTCAGAATAACCGAAAGTACAAGGTATTCAATTTGTTTTTGTTATTTTGTTGATAATATGTTTGAATGATTCAAATGACAGATCAAATAGATAAGTTTCTTGCATCTTTTGGCATTCCCGTCATTTCTGGGCATCCTACTGTTGGAACACATACTCTAGTTTGTGGAACATTGCTCTAAATATTATATCAAAGATAATGCATACTATTAAAACAATACTTAATATTGCTTTTGTGATAATCGTAACAAATTAATAATCTACACAGCACACAGCATGCAATAAATACACATAATTATTATATTTCCAACTGAACTTAAATCTTCTATACATTTTTATAAGACATAATAAGCAAGACACAAACAATTAAATTAACATATACTTGTTTTTGATATGTTATGTTGTACAAAAGTTTAAATTCTATATTTGACTGGAATCGTGTACCCTTGTTACATTAACATAGTATTAACTAGTTAATACTACGGTTTATCCTTGTTGAAGCTTAAAATTAAAAAGATGGATTAATGTAAACTTGTACCATATATCTTGTTCATTTGTATATGTACTTTCTCCAACCTGAATAGTGGAGGTTGAATAACATTTCTTAAAAATGAAAAATAAAAATGTATTTTTTTTCATTCAACACATTTTTTTATCTGAAACCTGGCTTTGAGTACATCATGATTTTCATTATAACATGCATGAAAATCATTACAGTAAGTTTTGCTTGATAAACTGCAGACTGAAAGTTGTTAATACTACTACAGTATTAATCATAATAATATGTACTAACAATAATAATAATAACAACAATAATACTAAAATAATAATAATAATAATAATAACAATAACAATAATAACAATAACAATAATAACAATATTAATAATAATAATATTAATAATAATAATAATAATAATAATAATATTATATATATAATAAAAATAAAGAAAAAACAAACACATTAAACATGCAACTCAATCAACATATGTAATAAAAAAAAACAATATTATTTTCATCTTCATTAATTAATATGCAAAAACACAGTTGGTCCATTAATCAATTACAAAATCAATTTTAAAGATTTAAATACTATTTGTTTAAACTATTCTAGTATAAATTTTAACTAGTTATTATTGCTAAGATATGTCACCAAGAAATTTATCACTGTTTTTGTCACAAAGCATGCCCACAATATAGCAAACAGAAACAACAGCTTCCATGAGAAGTATCAAATTGAACTCCAGTTATGATGCCAACAGCAGAACAATTCTTTGGAATGGGTTTTGTTGGCAAAATTTAATGGTACTCCTTGATGTTAGTAGTATTGGCTGAAAACTAAAACTACGGATTATGGAAACATTGACATTATTTTTTATTTATTCATATTGGTCTAAACTACAGGAAATATTAATGACATGGAAAAAAGTGCATGTTTACATAAATATACATATAATCAAGAGATTAATAATTGTTATGTACATGATGATGATGAAATGATAAAATGTATGATGATGGCAACAACCATATTAGTAGTAACAATAATTGACTCTATATATATAAATTATATATGACTCTATATTAATAGTAACAATAGTTAACTGTATAAAGTCAATTGTAATGCCATCATTTTACATTCCATTTCACGTAAATTTCCTATCCCCTTGAACAGTACTAAACAGAGGCTGGCCTGGGATAAAGACCTTCTAGGCGCTTTTGAAAAACTAAAGTTTAAGTAGCCATTAATTCTTTTTAAAAAAATCAGAAAATAAAGTATAAAGTATGATGATTAAATAATCAACTTGCACATATTGTTTTTAAATCAACCCTTCAAAAGCAACCTCGAATTTGGTTTGGACCTGTCTCTTATACACATCTTTCCATATTATAGTTGTATGAAAAAAGAGGTCTCTGGTGGGAATCAAACCTGCAATCTCTTGCTATCTCAGAAAAGTCATACCATACAGACCTCAAAGGCCTGCAAGATATCATTACAGATTTAAGACCACTAGTCTCTCTCCATTCATACAACTAGAGGACTCACACATTCTGGAGCAATTCTTTTTTTTTAAAGCTACATAAAGGCTTATACATAGCAGGTGGTAAATCATAGGAAATAATATTCAAATCAAGTTGCTCTGAGAACACAAATAATGTATAAATCAAATAGTCTAGGATCACAATACTCAAATATACAGGAACATCATGTTATAAATCAATGAAAGTTTCTTATTTTAGTCTAAACGGTATGACGCTCGCCGAAATAGCGAGATATTGCGGGTTTCATTCCCACCAGCAACCTTTTTTTCATACAACAAAAATAAGGAATTTTTGTTGTTTGATACGATTTATAGCATCATGTTTCTATATACTTAAGCTCGGTAAATGCTGGATTTCTGTAGTATAAAATTTTTAACTAATCAGATTTGAATATCATTTAATGAAAACTTTTTGTTTTTATGATATTCATGAATTTAACGGTAATGACGACATACAGTAGTCCAAAAACAAAAGCAGTTCAACTAGGCCTAGTTGGGTCAGACTTGTTTATACCTTGTTTTAGCAAACCTGCTGCCCACCAATAATGTGATTTCAAATAAAAATAAATTAATTTATTATTTATTTTAATGAGAGAAATTATGTGTCTCTGAAACAAATTGTAGTCTATTTTTAAAAATAGATTTTGTATTGTTTAACAATTTTTGTAATTCTTTATTAGAAAAATGATTGTAGGCCTACCCTGCAGTGGAAGAGGTGGAAAAAACGCTCACTCCCCACATTTCATACCTTCCTCATTGAGCTTTTTGTGTTAACTCATCTTTATAGATAAGCCTACCCTCATGATGTCTAGAATTCACTGTGAACGTGGAAGCAACCTCGAATTTGGTTTGGACATTACAATTATGAAGTCATATTACAGTAGTGTAATGCCTATCAAATAAATAGTAAAATTCACCAAAATTTTTCAAATATCTTTAGCTTCAAGGGGCCCTTGCCCCTGGACTCCACCAAGGACCCTTAGCTGCCCTCTGGTTCCCAGCCTAAGTGCTTGCTTCACTCGCATACAGTAGGGAACAGGTACCTAATAATATTTTCTCCGGTACACCACTGATATATGCATATACAAATATAAATAGGTAAATGATAGAAACAGTGCCCAAGCTTAGGAAAAATTGATGGTTTATATATGCGAACACATAGATAAATAATATTATACACCCATGCTCCAACAGGAACATGTGATGTCATAATGGTATAAAGCATAGCCCTTCAAACAAAGGCTTCTATTTCAGCTGTATGAACAAAAAGTGTCTCTGGCGGGATTTAATACTTTTAGACCATAAAGATCTATATACTTCATTACAATTAAATAAAAAAATAAGTATTGCAGATTATGAAAGATTGGTTATTTTCACATTTATTACTGTCACATAAAGAAAACATATATTATATATTATACATTGATTTAATAATTGCACATGTTTAGCTGAAATAACAAGTCCATTTAGATACATTCTGCATTAAATCTAAATAATAGTCTACCACATAATTCCCATTATGTTATGTGCAATGCTTACTGGATAACAACACATTAGGGAGGTCTGAAATGAATAATACAGACTACTAATTATATATTCTTTAGGTAATTTTGGCAAATACAATTTTCTATTACAGTACTTATCCTTAATCCATTATCTAATCATCATCCTCATCATCTGAATCATTTTTCTTGGAGAACCCATTGTAGACTACTTTCCCCTCTCCTTGCATTACAGATGCAGTGGCTTCTTCTACCTGTAAGCGTTGTTTTATTGTCTCATATGTTCGACTGTTTAGTATCTTCTCTGGTACACAATGCAGTTCCATGTCTGTGTACATTTTCTAATGGTACATTAAAATTAGTTTTTTAGAAAAAAAATTGAAAATAATATTGTATGTTTACATATATGATGCATACATATACACTAGCCTAGGTACGTATTTATTCACGATGTAAAATCCTAACTTAATAGCAAATCGTGATCAATAGCCTGTTTGCAAAATATATAATATTTACAATTACAAATGGTTAGAATTCCACCCCCCTCCCCCAAAAAAAAAAAGAAAAAAGAAATGTGAAGCCCTTAGCATAGAAAATTAGTAATGCAGTGCCGTAACTTGTAATGAGTAAACATACGAATGCCAAAACAGAGCCATACTTGTTTTGACTTCACTGCTTATGGGTAGTAATCTGCACACAGCAGCAAATTTAAACATTAAGGTATTTGTTATTAACAAATGTGAAGAAATTGAGTATCTGTTTGATAAAAACAGGAGAAGAAAAGAAAAAAAATAAATAACAAGGTGTAAGCCTCCTTTCTTTAACTTACAAAAGTATAGTGTAATTTTACAAACAAATCAGTTTAAATTAGAAACTAACCTTTGTAATCCTCAACAGAGTGTTGAGTTGATAGATATGTAGTTGTATCTCCATTCTATCTGACAACCAATCACAAAGAAGGTTCATGTTTGATGTGTACCAAGCCTGTCAAATAAAATAAAAATAATAATTTTACTTTACATGTAACAAATTCTAGCTAAGCTGACCTTATGTCAGTTAAAACAACTTTTTTTTAGTAGTATGTGTGTTTGTTATTTTGCATTGTTGTGATACAGGTCTCCCTCCAATAGGGACCAGTGTTTTCATGTTCTTCAGTTGCTTTAGGCCCCGTTCGAGCAAAAACCGCCAACCATATTCCGTTTATTTCACCGGGTAATCGCGCTAAGCACTCAGCGTGTGGTCGACTGTTCAAGCAAGTTTTAGCTCACGGTAAATTCGTGTAACGAAACTACTCTGGAAGTAAATTTCAACTTATCCCATGGTCAAGTTTACTTGCTATATAACCGGCCTACGTAGGCTACACACAGCACGGCAAGGTGGAACGATAATGTAGCTCAATAATAATAATAATAATAACAATAATAATAATAATAATAATAATAATAATAATAATAATAATAATAATAATAATAATAATATGTCGTTCTTATATAGCGCTGAATGCCTTAACAAAGCCTCTAAGCGCTTCACATTACTACCCCGGTCATTGGATCAAACACCCATGGAACACATTGAACAGCAAATTAAATTATTAAATTAAATTATATTATTATTCCATATTGTGGCTAGTAATCAGCGCAGTTGTGTTGGAACCTACCAGGAACCCACTTATACTCCTGGGTGGAGAGAGGCAACTGTAGATAAAGTGCCTTGCCCAAGGACACAAGCGATATGTACAGCAAGAGTTTCGAACCCCCGACCTCGAGGTTGGGAGTCCAAGCCACAACCGCTTCTACAATAACTTATAATGGCTGCTTTAAAATCTGTACGTAGGCTAGTTTATTCAAGTTTATTTCTATGAATAATGGTAAATCTACAAATCGAACGCGTAGCTATGCTACTAAATTTAGATTTCGTTGTGCATTGTGTGAGGAGGCGAAGGAGAGCTGCAACCACACCTGGGCCGTAACCTATTGAATTTCGCGCCGAGCTGTGGACAAAACATTTTGAAAAACAATTAAGGTTGATTTATCATCGCCTCCGGCTCCATGGTCATTCCATACACGGTATTCTACCCAGCAATTTAGTGGTCAAAATTGTCGCGGATAATCCAGATGGTAAGGTAATTAGACTAGTGTCCGAGCGGTTTTAGAAAGTGTGTACTGGTGAATTAACTGGTAAATCGCACGGATATTTTTTCGCTCGAACGGGCCCTTAGTCTTTAATTAAGCAATAATCATTACAAAGATAAAATGTTCAACTGGGACCAGAGAAAAGTATACAATATAAACAAATAGATAAACTAGAAACTATGTTTAATAGAACATGAACCCAGTCAGATCATTCCTGGTAAATTTGAGTGCAACTGGATCATGTTAAAAATTTTACTTTTGAATTTTATTTTCACTGCCTATCAGCACACAAACGGTAAACGTCTTTTTTTATCCAGTAAGATAAAATAATATTAATATTGCCAGAAAGAATGACCCTTTAATTATGTTTGACACTAAATTTATGAACATCATAAAGATCCTGCATTATGCAAATGCATACGTGTAAAGGACAAGACTGTGCTATGCCTGATGTTAGCTGGGAGTTACTGTTCTTGCTTCTTGTGCTTGTTCAGGTCTGGCTAGCTTCGGGTTTTTATTTGAGTCTGAATAATCCCAAATCCCTGAACACTATACTGTATGTGCAAATGACAAGACTGCTATGTTATTTGTGACAGAAGTAATCTTTTATAAGATTTTTATTTTTTTTACTCTAATGACCCCTGTGTGACCGTTGACCGTAAGCGGTGAACACCTCATGTATGGGAGGTGTAACTGGTTATTCCGACCAAGTGTGATTGAAATAAGCATAAACCGAGAATCAGAAGTAGAATGCTAAGAAAACAGAACC
This sequence comes from Anneissia japonica, assembly GCF_011630105.1. Taxonomy (NCBI): domain Eukaryota; kingdom Metazoa; phylum Echinodermata; class Crinoidea; order Comatulida; family Comatulidae; genus Anneissia; species Anneissia japonica. Next base: position 303,093 of record NW_022694674.1, on the reverse strand, counting down.
CAGTCTGCCTTCGGCTGACTGGATAACAATAATAACATAATACTTGTATGTATGTTATGCTGTATAACATTATTACATACAAACAGTATTAGTGCGAGACCTAAAGTCTATATTCACAATGATTAATGGATCTTTCCGTACATGTGCCTCACTATTATGTTCATTGCAAATTGACTTAATAAGTGGTACTAAGAACACACAGTGTCACTGACTTTGTGGTGTACTAAACTTACAGCAAGATACACTCCAGTACAATCGGTAAAAATTAATTTTATAAAATCATTTAAATTCTGTCAATCAGAATTAAGTAATATTATAATGATCAGTCCATCTGCGCTATTCGCCATAGCATTTTCTCTGTGAGTATTTTACTGATTCAAGCCTCCATACCCTAGTAGCCAGACCAGGTTTTGTGCACTTTGAGGTCCAGAAAATTTGACTTCGGAAATTGGTTTCGGGCAGTCCAGGAATCATTTTTGGCTTGGTAACACATTTTTAAAATGTGGCAAAAGGTCAGGGTTAAATGTCATATCTAGAAGGTCGTCATATCTTTGCAACCACTGGTGGTAGAGTTAATTTTGGTGCCTATTTGTTCAGAACATTCATGTTTCTATTTGCTCTAAATGGAATGTTGCAAAAGACCAGAAATGCCGTTTCCAACCTTTGAAACTTTTCAAAGTCATAGCAATTGGGTCATTATATCTCTGCAACCCCTGGTGGTAAAGAGTTAATTGTGGTGTCAATATGTTTGGAACATTAATGTTTCTATTTGGTTTAATAGAAAAGCTTGCTAGAAAATGACCGGAAAAGCTGTTTTTGACCTTTGACATGTTTCAAATGTCATAGTTATTGAGTCCTTATTATCTCCACAACCACTGGTGGTAGAGAGTTAATTTGGTGACTATTTGTTCAGAACAATCATGTTTCTATTTCCTATGACGACCCTATAGATATGACCTTTGACCCTGACCTTTTGACCTTTTCGACATTTTGAAAATGCCAAAAGTGATTCTTTGACTACCATAAACCAATTTCTGAAGTCAAATTCTCTGAACCTCAAAGTGCATACAAAACCTGGTTTGGCTACTAGGGTACTATTGATTTAGATGGCAATATGCAGCTGGTTTAAATAAGACAAGGCCTTAGACTCGACATAAGGTCATTGCTATAAAATTATTAATAATGAACAATAACAATAGCCAAGGATAAGCCTAGCCTAAGCAGCCTAGTAGTTGGGTTTGAAATTTTCAACAAAGCAATCCTAATACATGTCATGTAGTGCATGAGAGTCATTCATTATTGTTAAGAAAGCCATTTATCATTGTGAAGGTAGCCTTTAAGTATCATACTATATACCCATTCTACCCATATAGGAACCACAAAATAATGAAAGGTTAAAATCTATACACAACTTACACTTTCAGACATTCAATTCAGTTTCTTCCTTTTCATTTTTATGCTTTAATTAGATACAAAACAATAAATCAAGCAACCCTTTTATTTTGTCATAGGCCCGCCTTTTTGATTTTCTTCATAGGCCTTGAGTACAAGTAATATTAACTAGCACCCATTGGCGCATCCAGGGGGAGGGGGGTGCACTTC
>NW_022694674.1:253792-301442 GCF_011630105.1 Anneissia japonica | reverse complement strand
AACCCTACTTCTCCATGCCACCGCAATTTCACAACCGCCTCCACTATTAAGTGTATCACCAAGATAACAAAAACGGTCCACTCTCCCAATCTCCTGCATTTGTTGTTCCACCACCTGGTCTTCAGCCTCATTACTCTTGTCTCTCTTACACTTCTTGCATTTAAAGCTCTCCGCCATTTTACTAGACACTTTCTTGACTCCAGCACATCTTGCATGAATCCACTTCTCACATAGTCCGCACTTGATGGAGTTACTCATAACTCTTTTCCCGCATACACCACATGGATTTATTTTGGCCTCTTCTACCACCTGTGTACCACCATTGGCTTCCAGCACTTTTGTCTTTACCATGTTAACTTTCAGACCTTTACTTTCAAAGGCCTCTTTCCACTTCCTGAAATCTTGCTCTAGCTGATCCATAGACTCAGCCATCAACACCAGGTCATCTGCATATAATAGATTCCACAATGTGTCTTTCTTTACTGCTTCTGTCAGGACATCAATTACTGTCAACAGTGGTGACAAGACTGAACCCTGGTGAAGACCTACTCCCATGCTAAAAGTCTCTGAGAAGCCATTACCACATATGATTTTTGTGTGAGCTTCTTCATACTGTACCATGACATATTTCACCAGACCTTCTGGAACCATCCTTTCAGTAATGCCCAAGCGATAACAGAACGTGGTATTCTATCAAAAGCTTTCTCCAGATCTACGAAACACATAATACAAAATGGTGGAAGCAAAATAATAATAATCAAATAATATCACCTCATCATATCACCTTATTTGGCGAGCTAACACCCCCTTTTAATCATTGGGACCTCCACTTAACCTTTGCAACCCCATCAACCACCTTCTAGACATGCCACTGCATAGACTAATAGGTAGCAAAAGGATAGCTGGCTACCTATAAATACCAAGGTAGCATACCCTACCTACTAGGCCTAGGTTTAATCTAGTTAGGTCTAGTCTAGGCCTAGAAGAAAAGGCCTGGGCTAGGGCCTAGAGGATTGGTCTACAATCAAAATGGGCTAACTAAACTTTTCGCAAGATCAGAAAAAAGAGGGGTGAAAATTCACTGATATAGCCCATAAAGACAATCATGCTTATTTCTGTACTACCAGGCCCAAGTGGTCTGGACGATTGGTGCCAACATTCAGTATGTATGATTGGTCCCGCTTAATACTGTCAACGACAACGACAACAACCTAAAACTAACCACGACTGCCATGAACCGTAAAAACCATCATCACTGCATTACTTGCAGGCAATTTAATATGCGAGAGCCAGTAGATAATTCACAGTGACAAAAATCTAAATTCAAAACAGATGTTAGAAAAAAAAAAAAACCAATAAAAATGTGAAATGTTTTCGTGCGCTAAAGAGGTGCCATATTTAAAGCACGCTTGAAAAAAAAAACCTTTTGCCAAGGATTAGGATTTTATGTCGCTTGGTTATCTTGTTCTAAAGTTGTGCCGAAGCAACAGAGAACCTTTTATCTGCATACATACAGTAGCAGCTGACAGTCTCCAAGGCCTAAAGGCTGGCCACTCACTGCATCATACAACGGTCGTACAACTGTCGGCCGACGAATCCAACTATGAGTGCTAGACGACGCGATACCGTCTGCTCATTGTCGAAGACACTCTGCATGGATCGTCATAAAAAACGATCTGTTGTGTATGGGCTGTGGCATTGCGTTTCCCATAGAATTGCATCGGCCAACGACCATCGAGTGCAGCAAGTGTCCGGCTTAAGACTGTGAAAACACACTGCAAAATCAATAGGCTCTGTCTTCCTAATCTCATATTGCATTATGAGTAAATTTCCTGTAAGATTAAAATCAAGTTGGTGAGTTTGGTCTACAGGAGTTCATGCTTCGTACAGGTCGGAAGGAGGACTTCCACTGTACTTCAATTAAAAATACAGAAAAAAATATATATAACTTAACTTAAAGGATAAAATAAAATCCTAGATCAATATCCATGAAAAACCAGACCTCTGTAAAGTATATATTTTTAAAATTTCTAATTGATGTAGAAATGTTTGGAAATTTTTAATTGTGCTCAAATCTAACATGATAGTTGTTGCATTTTTGATAAGTCCAATATTATCAACGGTCAACCAACTGCTTTTGGATTTCTTCAAATTAGACATTCAACGATCCTCTGTAACATTGACGCTTATTCCCAATTTAGGATTTTGTGGTTGGGGGGGTTGGGGGGGGGGGGGTGGTAAGTTCTTGTGTAATGTTATAATATTTATCCAATACTGTTTTCAACCAATAGGGTAAAATTACATGTACGCAAAAATTCCTAACCAACAGGTTAATGGAATTATCTTTATCAGCACTTTTTTCAATATTTTGTAGAGAAACAATCATTTGTAAGGCGCAATCTCTGAATTATCCCAGACGGCAAAAACGCGTCTAGGTCAACACCCTATCACGAATGCGTCTGAGAAATCAACTATTCTAATTACCATGCTATATGAATATTCATTTGCTACACGCTTGAATTACGGCTTGCGTCTGGACGACGGTGAATTGTTTGGATGCTTGTTGATTGTTTGAACGATTTTCTATTGTTTTCTTATACGTACATGTAGCTATACTTTCTCTGTGCTTATATGAAGATTTGTAAATTACATGACAACGTGCCTGGAGGTCCAGGGCGCGGTATGCGCTAAGCAAGTTTCATTAGAATTCGCTTTGTACGCCACTCTTTGCAAAAATAAAGGAGGGTACATTGGCATCATTACAAATCAGAAACATACTTCAAATATACTTTAAGTTAAGTGCCATGGTAAGTCAGCATTACATTCTGGACTAAATATAAAATCAAATCTAGATCTAGGTAGGTAGTCTGCCTATCTTTTTTTATCCTCGCGGACGGCTGGTTACTCAAAATTTTCTGAGGCTACTCCCTACCGTGTCCCTTACTGTGTATGCAGCAGTGCATTTTCTTTACTGTAAGTTCTACTGTAGGTCCTCCGAATCGATAGATGTATATTTAGTTGACTAGTAAAATTTAGATAAAGACAATAACTTGTCATATTAATAACAAATCATGAGCTTTAGTTTTGATTTTATTACTTAACTGATCGAACTACAGAGTACTCTTTCAAATAAAACTGCAGCAATCTCAAGGTCGAGCCTTGTGTGCAGAGAGCAGGGCCCAGAACCACATGTGTAAACAAGTAGAGTACTGGGCAATTTACTACTGTCCATTTTAAAACGGGGTATAACTTTTTTTTTACAATAATACTTTATTTTTAGTTGTTTTTCTTTCTCTCTTTTATACATTGAACCCACCAAATTTATGTGTGCCGCTGAAACAGAAGTGTATGTTCAGTTGAATTAATAAATAAATTACAGTAATATCGCGAGTTTTCAGTAAAACCGTTACTGGGTAGGCAATGGTTTAGCCTTACATGTTTGTATGTCAAAATTGCGGTGAAATTCGGCATAAAAAACGTGTTTCGCATGAAATTCACATAAATTCAATTAATAAACCCTGTTTTATAAAATGTAAATATAATTCAGCTTAGTATAATGCAGAATTTCATCTACTTTGATCATGGACAACGTTTTCGGAGCATGGGTCTAGTCTTAGCACGTAATCCCTTTCAACGGCAAGGAGAGCAATTAATTGCTGTGCTCGCTGGATGTTACCACAGTTGCACAGGATGGTGATCGTGCTTCTTAAAACTGATGGTGGCCAGCGACTCCAGCTGCGACTACATTGGAAACAACTAACGTTATATTTGTTCATCGATTCGTAAAATCACTGAATATTGCGAGAGTCTCACCTATGCACGGTACTAGGCCTACTGAACGTCGACGTCCTAGTCCAGGGACTTCCCCTAGTTTACATACTTCTCTCAGTTCTTGCACACATAGGCAGCATACAAAGAGACGTTCACTATCAGGTAAACAAGTCCATATTTGGGTATGGGCCGCAGTCAGTCGTATTATGATTCATTTTAGAGAGTCGTCTGGACGCGTTTTACGGTGCATCCAATCAGCCATAGTTAAAGGGGAGGAGCAAAGGCCAAAACGGAATATCAGTGTCCAAATGATGTGCTATTCAAACAGTATTTTCAGATGCGTTTTGGTAGAACAATAGAAAAAGCGTCTTAATGCTGATTTGTCGTCTGGGATAATTTGGAGATCGCGCCTAATGTGGTTTGTAACTGGGAGAGGTTACTGAATAATACTAACAGACCCCCAGACAATAACCACTTTCATTTTTTCTCAGAGAGAAGATGATTACAAAAGACTACAAACATTTCTTACAGTTTCCTGATCTCTGTTGGGTGGACAGAGTTTTAGAGACTGGTTTCTTGCATCATTTAAGACGTTAAACATAACACAGATCTCAGATGGAACTCTGTAGTCAGTTGTTGTGCGACCTTTCTTAATCCAACACTCAAAAGCTTTCATAGTCCTAGAAAAGAAATCAAACAACTGTTACTACAATTGCTTTTAAAAATTCTAGCATGGGAAAATATATGGAATTAATCTTAATGTTATATTGAATGATAATTTGAAAAAAAAAATGCATTGTAATATAATTTTTTTCGACTTTTACATCAGATTTTTTTTTGTGCATACCGTAGTCGCGCGAATAAGTGCCCCGCGAATAAGTGCCCCATTTGAATAAGCGCCCCTCTCGGATAAACATTTTCTTAAGCGCCTTGTTTGAATAAGCGCCCCCTCAATAATATCTGCTGTTATATAAATACTCACAGCTTTCTTGTCATGAGCCATGTTTTCTGGAGGATTATCTTTTCTGCCGGACCACCATTTGTAATGTTCTTATATAATCATTTTTCATTCAAAAAGTACCTCTTGAAATTTTTAAGCTCCCATAAGAACCCCTCGATTTTCATCTATTTCCATAAGCGACCCCTCAATTTGAAATCTGTTTTCATAAGCGCCCTGTTTAAATAAGTGCCTCGTTTGAATAAGCGCCCCTCAGAAAGTACAAACAATATTTAAAGCGCCTGGGTGCTTATTCGCGCAAGTACGGTATTTGGACCAACTGCTGGGGTATGGGGGTTGCCAAGACCACTGCAGACATCATTTTTCATTCATTCATTTAATTTATATATTTTTAATCTTAAATTAAATTATAGTACATAAAATAAATAAATAATTGTTCTTTTTGTCAAGAGTCCCCAAGTATTTGAATAACACGCTAGATAGATGGAACATTATAAGTGCTGTTTTGTTATTATTTATTATCATTTAAACTTCAAAAAATGTTCTTGCAAATCCAGCTACATAATTGGAAATAATGTGTAGTGTTTTTTAGTCTTTTCTAATGTTTTGAATTTTTAAGTGTTTTTGTTATCGTGTTATGTTCCTCTTCTTATAAAGTTTCTGGATCTCTTACCTTTCTAAAATTTTGGACTATAAAGACTTGATTTGACTTATTTCAAATGGGGTCCAAAATGTTAAGATACGTGGTACAAACAAATAACACTAGGTCTATAGTTTCAAACTTCGTTCATTTGTTTTTCTCATTTCAAATTCTAGGAGGAATGTTGTCCAAGCCAGGACATACTTTTTTAAGTATTTCCTCAATATAACATAAATTATCAATAACATTAAGTAACAATTTTGTAGAGTTACCAATCTTGTAATGACTTTATAAAACATTGATTTTCAGTTGGGCATGTTGGGCTTAAAAGGGAACTTATATGGTCATGTGATGTCATCATGACCATATTTAGGCATGTCACAACTTTTTGGCAAATTGTATAGTGTGGACAAATTTTCCCAGGCAACATTAACATCTATGGCAAGAAAAACATCAATCTGTGTCAGAAAGTGTATCAAGGAATGATTCAGGAGAGTGTGATAAGCATTTGGCTCTAATTCTGACAATGCTAAAATGTCAGCTTATAGGTTGTCTAGCTTATTATTTCAATATAGCTTTAAAAAAAAATTATTTTACAACAAAAGCAGATGAAAATAACGCAAATACATTGTTGACTGAAAAAGATTTACTCCAGCAAGGAGATTACATAACCGCACTGATTACCTGAGCGGCCCTTATGAAGTTTAAGATGGCATTAAATTGTCATTTAATTTAAGGTAAGTGTTAAATATCTCAACTTTCTCAAAAAAATATCTCAAATGTGAAGTGGTAAGGTTTTCACTTTTTTTTTTTTTTTAATTCTTTCAAAAATGATCAAGCATGAACTTGCTAACTTTTAGGTAGGTGAGATGCTTAACTTCCCCAAGTTTGGTCTTGTCGGATGTAACAGGAAAAAAGATCAAGAAAATTTCAGCATAATAACCAAACTACCAAAAACTGTTTACATGACAACTTAGTTAGGAGTAAAATAAAACACGTCTGCCACTCACGTCCAATGTGTAATCGCTAGGTAGATATTAAACTTGTTCGCATGGGATGGGAGCTAGCAACAGAAGATGGTTTCTATGCACTGTACTAGAAACGATTTGAATCCAAAGGCATCCCTGAGCTACTTTACCTGTTAACACAAGACTCAACCATGTCAGCTGCCATCTGCTTGAGCCTGTGGTCCAAGTGTCGAGCAAATTCCTCATCTGGCCAATGAAGCTCTCGAATAAAAGACTGAAGTGCATCTAACTTCCAGAATATCTCCTCCGATGTTGTAGTGCCATTCCTGTAAGAAATATATAAGTCAACTTCATTTGGTGTAAAATTTAGACATTTTGATGAGGAGATGTTACAGTACCCCTATTTACACTGTACTAACTAAATTTAATATCCAATCTGCAAAAAAACAAGCTAGTCTCAACTAATGTAGGTATATACCAAAAGGGTAAAGTGGATTAGTGGGTGGGAAACTGCTTCAAATACAAAAAAAAAGTGAGGTGCGATAGTCGGTGGGAAGCTACTTTTTCGGATATTTTAAGTTCATTGAGGCCTGCTTAAATACTATAAATTATATCTTAGCAACACAACATCGCATATGTTTAATCTTGGTTTCAAAACACACACAATTACACAAGGAATAAACAAAAAGATGGGGACCCCCTGAATTACGACATATCATTCCTTTTTATGGTAAGATACTTTCGCCTCACAAAATCACTTTTTATTTTATTTGATATACCAGGAAGCAGTGGTGCTGCTAGGATTCGTCAAGATAAACCATGGGGAAAAAATTTCCTCCAAGCAATAACTACTTTCTGCAGAGGACATAATACCATGAACAGACTTTCTAGTTCAACTGTCATTGAGTAACATATTGTCGGGGATCGCTTGTTTCAACTTTTTTCGATTCAATGATGACTCTCCACGCAGTGGCGGATCTAGGATTTAGCAATGGGGGGGGGGGTGGAAAATGTTTTGGTAAGGGCGCAGATCTGTTTCGAAAGGTGAGGGAACATTTCAAAACACCCCACTGAAAATTTTAAGAAATAGTAGCTCTAGATGACCGGAAATGACACTTTTATATAGTAAAATTCATTGTCATCACATCACCATTATATAATCAAAATGAAGCACCAACAAATTTCTCATGATGCTTTACCAGCGGTTTTCGGCAACCACAGATATCCAATTAATATGTGTGATGTACTATAGAAAATAAATATTAAAAACTTTGTCTTTGATGTATTTAATTTAGGCTTACCTACTTCAAAGCCATTAGTCCACACCATAGTTAAGGACTGAGGTGGGAATATTTGGGGAAATAGTACCTCTAGATTACCGGAAAAGACACCCTTATATAATAAAATTCATCATCGATCAAATTAATCGCTGTGATGTTCCAAATAAAACTCAATTTTTTTTGATGTATTTTCAATTACTTTACCATGTGCCGAAAACCAATCTTATTATTATTATTACACGCTTTTTCTCATACTTCTCAAACTATAATAAACAAAAAGTGAGGGGACCAATCCCCACTCCATAACAATATTTGGGGACGTGTCCCCCTGTCCCCCTTGATCATAAGTTTAAGGAGAGGCATTCACTTCCATTTGAGATTTTTTTTTTTGGAATTAGTAGACAGCTAGACGCTCTTGTCATCTGAAAAGAAGTCAAGCTTAAAATAGAAAGTGTATGTTTTACGGAAGTAGCCTATGTAACATGTATACATGAGAAGCAGACACAATTATTTATTCATTTCATATTTCACACTGATAATAATTGAAATAGTAAAAACAAGATTTTAAAAAAAGTTAAGAACAATTTGTCAGTGGTTTGCAGGCTCCTATGTTATAGGAAGAGATAAGACTAATTTTTGGCATGGTTGCACCAAGTGCTTTCATGGAGCTCTTGTGGATGATGGCTGCCATGTAAAATATGCAAATTAGTTGTATACTAATTGGCATAGATATGCAAAGCATGTCTTTCCCAAGCTACTCCAATTAAAACACTAGGAAGACAAAAAAGCTCACTGTCTGTCTCTTATACACATCTAGATGTGTATAAGAGACAGGATATCGGCTAACCCAAGGCCAAGCAAGCTAATAAATAAAATGTGTATTTTTTTTAAAAATGTACTTTAAAAAAAAGAGAACTATCTGTATGTTAAGTGTACTTTAACTTACCAGTAAAAATTAGTGTGCAACTTAAATAGAAATAAATTCACAAAGATGAAGCCACTGGCAGTACACTAAGCCTGTTTTCTACTAAGTGTATTTATTCGTGTGAATCGAAAGTGTCGGTTCATGCGCATTCATATTACTATTAGAGTTTTTCGCTTCAGCAAAATCAGTAGTTCAAACTGTTTCTACTTTTTGCAAAACAAAAAATATGTGCAACCAATCAGAGGTCAGGAAGCGAACCAATGCTTTTTATTCGTGCAAATAAATTTTCCTAATGTAAAACAGACTTTAAAGATTCTACTGAACTGATAATAGGTGAATTATATGCATATTAAGTACATGAAGCCTAATTAATGGAAATATTTAATGAGAGATAAAACTCATCCTTGACATGACAATACTTTTTGTAGATCAGGTTAAATTGTAGTGTGACCTCAAGTTCATCTAGAAACTCTTTTTTATACCGGATCCTTCTATTATAACTATTATATACAGTATTTCACAAATGAATTGGTGATGTTCTCATCTATAACTTCAACTATTGTTACATAATACATCCTATTTTAACACATTTCACCATGCAGGTAGCAAGTTTAAATGTGGTCATTTTTAATAAACCTTTTCATTTGTTTTGCGTGGTAAAATAATTTTTAAAAAAATAATAAAAAAATAATAAACAAAGCAAAGAATTGGCATTAAAAACAGACAAGTAGAAATAAAATTTAATAAAAATGCAAAAGAGAAATTTCAAAAAATAGAATCACAGTAGGGAAGTAGATTTTAAAAATCAAAATCAAAGTAAAAGTAGATTGTATTATTTATCTTGTCATGTTACAAGCATATTTAAAAAATTATACTATTCTACATTTTATTGCATTTTGTTGGATGATAATAATTATCACTTTACTTTTCTTATAAATATCAAGTAAACAAAATGTTAGTACAGAATTGAGATAAACATAGGTTGATAAGCTGACAGAACAATATAAAACTAGAGCAAAGAGTGTTAAATGTGCATGAGAAATACATTCATATTAAATATTATTAAAAAAACAAAGATGGAAAAACTAAGGTAGCACAGATAGAACCATGTCACTGTATCAAATTGATAATTTTATAATTGCAAGTTTAGAAAAACATTGTAGTGTGTTAACAATTTCACACTGCAATATATTTATTTGCTCCATTATCAAGAATTTTATAAATTTTCAAATTATGCATTCTTCTTATTTATTCATTTCATATTTCACACTGATAATAATTGAAATAGTAAAAACAAGATTTTAAAAAAAGTTAGGAACAATTTGTCAGTGGTTTGCAGGCTCCTATGTTATAGGAAGAGATAAGACTAATTTTTGGCATGGTTGCACCAAGTGCTTTCATGGAGCTCTTGTGGATGTTGGCTGCCAGGTAAAATATGCAAATTAGTTGTATACTAATTGGCATAGATATGCAAAGCATGTCTTTCCCAAGCTACTCCAATTAAAACACTAGGAAGACAAAAAAGCTCACTGTTACACTCTATTGCAGAAAAAGAAATGTATATTGTTTGCTTTTAATTTTCAATACATATAGGAATACCTGAGATTCTTTAGGCCTATCACGCTGTTGAAATGAACAATAGAATGAAAGAATAGAAAGTATGATGTAATTGAACAAACAATACACAAGCATCTCTCTCTGCCTTTACTCCTAATTGTAATAAAGGGAGCAGATATGAACATGGACAAATTTTATGGACAAATGAGCATTCACACATATTTCCAAAGTGCAGTTCCTATAAAATTAAATCAAGATTGGAAGGATGGATGATATTGAACTATGGGATGGCAAAATGATGAGTCTACTGGTAAAAACTTTACAACAGGCTCAACATTCAACAATGTGCATACAGAAAACACAATCATTTCATATCCTTGTTATGGTTTCTTAATAAATTTATAAAATTAACTTGAGAAACTATTGAAAAAAGAAATCACCAAAAAAAACCAAAAAAAAAAACAACATATATTATAAATATATTTTTTGTGCGATATTTGATTTTTGGATGCTACATATATGCATATTGTGGAATAATGGATGGGAGGGAAGAGAAGAAAACCTTTTTGTCAGTTTTGGAGTCAATACACACCTCTGCATGGTGTTCTTCATTCTGTTGTAGAACATCAATACATAAGTCGGCCAAATGAATGACATCCTCAAGTCTTCTTTCTGGTGGCAAGTCTATACTGTTCAAGCTCTCTGAGAATAAATGAAAAAAACACCTGCCAAATCTAACCAATAATGTTTGAACAAAACGTTTAAAAAAAACTTTGTAGTTTTGTCTTCTCTTGTCTGATTTACAAACACAATAGAAACAACAAAAATTATGAATATACAAAACTAAAATTTTGTAGGCTATCACTCAATAAATTACAATACAATACGGCTATCGAAACTGACATTATTAAATGAATTTCTGGTTGGATAATTATGGAAATTCATTTGCATTTATTAAAATTTATGTAAATTTATAGTTGACTACATACGTTTTATTTAAATATATGTATATAGTGGGGTATTCATGTTTTACTACAGGTATTTGTATCTCAATACAGGCATTATAGTGGAACATCCTGATGTTTGACTTCATTATTATTTTGTCATTTTGTCATTTTTAAATTTGGTTAAGTTTTTAATTTTAATTAAGTTTATTTTAAATCAGTTTTACTTTTTTTATGATTCTCTTTTGCCTTTACTGTATATTTTGATGATGGAGCAAGGGCAGTTTACTGTTTGGGCTCGTGCCTATTCCTTGCTTCTGGCAAGATTGTATTCTTACTTTGCCAAATATATATTATTATTATTATGTATTTATATTTAAATACAGGTGTCATTGTGGGATATTTATGTTTGACTACAGGAGTTTGCATTTAAATTTTTTTTGTCATTTTTTGGATCATGTGCCAATTTCTGTTGAATGATTTACCACTAATTCATCTGTAAAAATGTTGGGGCATACTCAACTATCATATTTAATAAACAATAAAATGGCAATCACCAATAACATACATACACAATAATAAAAATAACAACTAGATTTATTTGGTTTACTAATGTGTTAATAATTTTTTTTTCTTATATTAACAAATTAACTTCATCATAATTGTGATTTTTATGAGAACATTGATAAAATCATTTTTGTAAACTACTAATACATGACAACATACTACAGACTTCATGACAAACTTAATACACATTGCAATATATCATACATTACATATTCTAAGTTACATACGGTAGTTTACATTTGAGCATATAGAACACAAGTGGATAGACTTTAGAAGTACACACAACCAATAGGTAGACTTATGAGGTACACAACCAATGGGTAAACTTCAGAGGTACACAACCAATGGGTAGACTTAAGAGGTACACAACAAATGGGTAGACTTAAGAGGTACACATGGGTAGACTTAAGAGGTACACATGGGTAGATTTAAGAGGTACACAACCAATGGGTAGACTTAAAAAGGTACACACAACCAATGGGTAGAATTAAGAGGTACACAGCCTATGGGTAGATTTAAGAGGTAAACACAACCAGTGGGTATATTGTAAAGGTAGACAGTAGAAGTACGAATTAGACGTATAAATACTAAAACAATTAACCATGGTGCACTGTGGAAGCAGAAACCCAATAGACAGGCAGTTACAGATAATCTTTGTAGCCTGTACACAACCAATACTGTAAAAACATAAAACATGTTTTTATAGTATCTGAAATAACTGTTAATAACATATTCATCTAAGGACAACATGAGTAATATTGTTAATGATTGATTCAGGTGTTGTACGATCACCAACTTATGCATAGAAAACCACTTTACATACAGTGCATACATACAATGGGCAGTCTATAGACAGACAACCAAAAGCACTAGAGACACCAATGGATGGTCTGTATAAATACTGTACAGACAACCAATGAGTATACAGTAGAAATACTGTGTAGACAACCAATGTGTATATTGTAGAATTACTGCACTGAAAGCCAATTAGTGCTCTGTAGAAGTATTGTACATAAAACCAACGTAATACTATACAGACTACCAATTGGTAGACTGGAGAAATACTGTGCAAAAAAAATGGACAGACTATAGAATTACAGTAGAGACAATCAAACGTGTAGACAACCACTGGAGACTGTAGTACAGCAATACTGTACAGACAACCATTAGTACTGTAGATGGCAAAGCATATACAACTAGCAGGTAGACTGAATTTAAACACTAATCTACAAAACATAATTATATATTAAAAACATAAATAGATTAAACTTCCATATAGTTATGAATATAAAAATATTCAAGAAGTAATCAGCATGCAACAAACAAATCACCTGTTCTAGGTTCCCCACCCTTATCGGCTATGTAGATTGAAAATGCAAATAAGGTAAAAAGAATCAAATTTTAGAAAATTCAACTCAATTAAATATATACTGTAATATACAGTATCATTTCCACATTACGTACACATTCATCAAAACAGTGTTCACAATTGAGAAACTTTGTAATGCAGAGAGTTCAAAGTTTCATAACATGATCATTAATAGTAAAAACAAGTATTATTATTTGCTTAAAGGCCAGCTCCGGGCATACATTTTCTCTTCACTATGTGTTCAAATACATTGTTATAAGATATCATGTGAGTAATCTCGACAAAAAAAATTCGCCAATTTGACTGAAAACGAGAATTTAAAAATCCGCTTAGAACCACAAAAATCAAGCAGTCTACTTTTTTTCACTAGCTAGGTTTTAGAATACTCCAAGCGTGATGAGAAAACAAATTACACACACTAACTGTCAATCAATGATACCGCGAGAACGTGACATCGCGCTGCTGTGGACTTCACCACACTAACCTGTAAAACACGTCGGTCAAGATGGTGTACAATCATAATTGCCATAACAGAATCAATAATACAATTGATAAAATCACAAAAAAAAAAAAAAAAAAAAAAAAAAATGACAGAAGAAAGTAGTTTCTGGATTAACTTGCATATAAAACAAAGACATAGGCTAGGCCTAGTATCAAAACCAGCCCAGTTTCTAGGCTAATCGTCACATAGTCATATCTCAGCCAGTCAACAAGTCCAGGTCTAGCCAACTCCCTGGTCTAGCTAAGAGAACTGCAGAATAGTACTAATACCAATCTTCCTACCAATCCACACATTGCCTGCCCAGTGTAATTTGTAGGAATTGTTGTAGGGGTAAGCGCTATATGCCTTGACGTAGGCCCTACTAGGAGGCCTAGGCCTACTACTGAACTGCACAGGAGGCCTAGGCCTGTAAATATTACTATTATTTCAGTTATTAATGTAAGGCATGTTGTTGCCTCGTATTCTCTGAGAATTTCCCTTTTTCGATTCATGGACGAGTTTGATTACATCGTAATATCAAGACACAGTTTCTTGAATTTATCATCGTCAAACAACTGTGGTCTCCCATTTTTCCTTCAATTCTTAATTAAGTAGTAAATGATACCACATAACGACAACCGACCCAATCGTCTCAACTCGTCCATCCTCCAAGTTGGGCTGGGATACCTCCATGCTTGGAATGAATCCCGGCCGCTGGGCTGGCATAGGTACCTTCTCCTGTCAACGATTTTCCAACAATATAGGGCCTAGGCCTCACCTCTGGTTCAAAGGCATCCATAGCTAGACCTAGATTGATCAAATCTACCACCAAACCTTCCCGTCTATCTTTCCACCATTACTACTCAACCAAAATAGGCCTACTCCTGTGTTTAGTTTTTATTATTCATCATACTTGTCATCTTCTTGCTCGCACTTTTTTTACACGAAAGGATCGGAGTGAGAACAGCAGAATGGATTGGCTAGTTAGCGCATGCGCAAAGCTCAAAGCGATTGACTCACCGGAAAGTGAAAAAAATCAAGTGGGTACGGTGGGGAATAAATGATAATTGCGCAGAAATACGTACTTGACATAAAATAAAACTCCAGAAACAAAAAGTTCGACTAAATTCACCCCAGTTTAGTCATTTAGTGTAATTTTTTGCCCTTTTGTTATGATTTTTTCAAAATGCCTGCTCTTAAGGTCATTTGTGTGCAAAAGAATAGGAATTTTGCTGGGTAAGTTTACCTATACCCCCATTTCAAAAAAGTACTTAAAGTACATTTCAAAAAAGTACCAGCGGAGCTGGCCTTTAATAACAGGAGGTTCATAATTTGGAGATGTCACTGTATTATCAAACAGATCAAAATTATGTTGCCATTTAAAATGAAGTTTTAGATTACTTTTTATACATTTTTTTTAGAAATATTCTGTTCACCTTTCAGCACCATCAGTGAATGTAAACCAAGTTCCTAGATAAAGGGTTTAATAAATATAATAATAGGGGGATTTAGCGATGGGCATCACATGACCTAACTTGGGTGATGGATATAAACAAACCACTGACACAGCGGTGTTTTACATGGAGATTTCTATCGCGGCTGTCCCTTGTTTATTTAACGATGACATTAAGTTCAGGAGATTGCTAGGTTTTCAAATTTTTGTGACGACAAATATCTTGAATTGAACACATCCAAAACAAAAGAGATGACTGTTGACTTTAGGAAAAGGAAGAGTGAAGTTAGTAAGATTCTCATAAAAAAATAAAGAAATTGATCATGTAGATAAATAAAAATACCTTTGGGGTTGTATTTAATGATTTGCTCACTTGGGATGATCATGTAGATTCGCTTAAAAAGAAACTGAACTGCAGAATGTACTGTATGAGACAGATTTATAAATTTAATGTGTGTAACAAGATTTATGAACTTTTTTATAATTCTGTGATTTGTGGTGTTTTGGCCTATTGACTCATTTGCTGGCGTGGCAATGTCACTCAAAAGGATAAGAACAGGATCGATCGCCTGATCAGGAGGGCAGGAACAATGATTGGTGTGGATCAACATTCGATGGAGTCAGTTTATATAAAGCAACTGAAGACGGTGTTTGATCGAGTTTCTAGGAATGCATGTCATCCACTCCATCACTATATCATCATACAGCGAAGTGGTAGGCTGAGACTTCCGACTGTAAACACCAATCATTATTCCTGTTCATTTATTCTTGCTGGGATTAATCTTTATAATTTACATTTTAAACATTAATATTATACACTTTATATTTGTATGAATATTTTTATGTGTGATTGTATATTGTTTTAAAAAGTTTTATACGAGAGATGAAGATGCAATCTGCATAGCCTAGAAATACTGTAGCCGTGCGCAGTCTACGTATATAACTAAAATATCTTTGTGATAGCTAATTCAAAACTATCCCTTTGAAGACATTAAAAACCTTAAATGCTCTCTAAAGATCGTAATTTTCCATTCTTTTCTTATGTTTGGGAGGGGGCGTGGCCTCGAGTGGGCGCGACTGGCTTCCATTTAGGACGGTCTATTTCATTTTTCTGGCTAAGCCCCTGCTGTAAATGATCAATAATCAGTATTGTTTCTACAAGGTCCTGGGTTTCCAACAAAACATGTACCGGTATATGCTCATTTAAGAAAAAAGCACTTGGAAACAATTTGCGTTAAAAACCAATGTTTGAGACATGCAGCTAAGCTCTGAATTCGTTGTAGAGTGTAGCAACATCGCTAAGCATTCCGATCAATTGACAGTGTAGTTACATGAACAGATATTTGCACCTCAACACACTGGCAGAGATTGGTGTCGAAGACACACATCCTGGTGCATGAATGCCTAGTACTGTACCTGCCATGTCCAGATATTAGTTTGTTCAGGTGAACCCAGTGTGCTCATGGGAGATAAGCCAGGTGGTTTAGTTAGTTTAACACTTATAGTATGCTGATCTGTTGTTGAGGTGGGAAAGTACTGCTGACTGCCTTGTTAGTGTTGAGTTCTCTTTGAATGTCCTGCTAGAATATGTTAGTATATCAGTGTATAATTAAAAAGCAGGGGTGCAAGAACTGATCCTTGGGGGACTCACAGCGGTAACTGTGTTTGGATGATTCTTTCCCAATGCAAAGAATGAAACTTTGTCCTGTTACCTTTTGCATCTTGTGCACCATGCTTTTTCTGGGAATAGATTTGATGGGTTTCGGTGTCAGTCCCGGTGCCAAACAATACCACAGGCAGCGAAAAGATCAATTTAAACAGCTTCCACCTTTTCTTCATTTCCAAAGGATGATTTTGATATCATCAGTGAGAAGAGATACTAGGTCTTTTCTGTAGAATGTTGAGAGTTGAAGCCTGCTTGTTTGTGCGAAAGCTGTTTAATTCTATTGTAGATGAGTATTTCAAATATCTTCAAAGGGATGCACATGAGGCTGATGTTAATGTAGCTTGTTGGTACTTCTGCAGATTTTTTGTATTTTGATGATGGCTACTACATTGGCTACCTTTCAGATTTTTTGTATTTATTCGCTTATTAGACAGCGTGAGAATTGCGTAAGCAATGTAATTGCAGTGTCCTTTTTAGTTCCTGAACTATTCTTGTGAACCCCCTGTCCTAATTTTTGAATTTGTCATTATTGATAAAGCCTTGGCGATATCATTTGCTTTTGCTGTTTTTGGTGTTGTTCACATTTTGCCTCCTTTCAGCTTGTTGATTGTTTCCCAGGCCTTCCTAGTGGGTGTTCATGTTGATATTCTCAACAGCCTTTTTCTGCTTGTCTTTGTGGTATCTACCCAGATAGTGTAGGTTTGTAGCTGCTAGTTGTTTTTCTTCGAAAGTAACAGCTGTTAGTTTGCTGACTTGTCCTATCCATCCTGGGACATAATTCTTGCGGTAGCCACAGGGTATTGAGTTTTTAGGTATTTTCAAGATAGCAGAATTGGTCATAGAAACATTGCCTTCTAATTGATTTGGTAGAACTCTGGTAAAGTTGGCAGTTTCCTTTTTGAATTTGTCCCAGTTAGTTTTACAGAAGTTCTATCTTGAAGCTGGAATTGATGATGTTGGGGTGACCAGTGTTGGATGGATAATTATCGTTGGGCAGTACTGTGAGCATGGAAAGTTGCTTCTAATTTGATGTGTTGGTGTTGCAGTACAGAATTTAGGTTGCTGCTTACAAAAGTTAAGTCAGGATTTGTGAAAGTATTCCAGATTGCTGAATGGCATGGTCTTCATTTTTGCACAGTACAGGCAACATTCCCAGCAAATATTTGGTTACTAGCAATAGCATATCATACTTACTATATTAACAGGAGTGGCTCCAGATTTTTTTCATGGGTGGTGGTGCAAGGAAGAGTTTTAAATCTCTTACAAATTGATTTTACACTTGCTTAGTGATTTTGTTGTTTAAAAAACCTTGTGGAAAAAACAATTGTTTTACTTTTTTGTAGTTGTAAATACTTCATGAATATGTCAGGAAATATGTTATTAGTTTGCATATTCAGGTATTCAATTGCTATATATATACAAGTACAGAATTGTAATTGCCACTGATAATGAGAACTGGCAGTCTCACAACATGTCTGTCTTTAGATTAAAGGCTACAATTGACATGCACCATTAATGCACCATTAAAACAGGTGCATGACACCTGTTGGCTCATTTCCTTCACAGTATATTCTGTGAGAAATTAAAAAAACAGCTGCGAAGCTTTCCTTATCTTGGTAATCCAATAATCAACCAATGATAAAAAAACTATCTCGATTTTCAGTAGAAACATGGACTGTGTTTGATAGTATACCTTCAATCTTAGCATAGGTGGAAACTTGCTCATAGTTAACCAGAGCTGCATTTTTCAGACATTTCTCGATTGTGCTGAAGACTTCTTCTTGAGGGATCGGTGTTGCAATATCCTTCATTAAGACCTAATTAATAAACAATATCGTTATTAGAATAATATTATTTTTTTATTATTTTGGTACATGCTTCCAATATTTATGTGGTCCAAATCACACCAAATATGCCCTCTATGATACACGCTAGGATACAATTTACATAGTAATAAACCAGTTGCCTATAAAAGTACAGAATTTGTAAGCTGTTATTAAGAGGATTACCTTAGGAGGTAAACAAATTGACCCAGAATAAAATTAAGAATGGCAGTAATAGAAGCAGCCTTGCATTGAAATCACAAAACCGTCAACAGCTTTTAACAAAGACCACTTTTATATAATCTATGCCACATATAGCATGAAAAACGAAAAGGATGTCTATGACCTACATCAAGAAAATATTCATAACAGCCACAAAGATCTAGCAACAAGGGAATTACAAAGTTTAAAAGCAGCTTATGTGTACACTGAAAGCTCTAATTTCATGAATTGTATATTTTTCAATTGGTTCGTAAACATTACGTCATTCACTGAAAACTAGTTAGATCAACTTTTTTAACTTACCCGCTCCAGTAACGATAATGCTGCTTTCAAAGCCTGGTCTGGCCTTCCAAATGGAAAGCAGTATCTACAATCAAAGAAGAAATGTAATGAAGACAGAGTTTTAGAACTATGTCAAAAGATTGAACTGTCAATAAATAAATACAACAAACCTGATTTCATTATTTTAAAAAATATACATTATCGCTTTGAATTTTTTTATGTTACTAGTTGGTCTTTGATGCAAAGGGCAAAGGTCACTTTTAAAATCGCCTATTCGTAAAACTGACATTAGTGGGTTTTAACCCATAATGTTACAAATAATTTATGAAAACCAGGCTGATGAGAGTTCTTTGCTGCTGTTGTTATTATTGGAGTACGTTGATGCCAGCCACAGGATGACAATAATGGTACAACAACAACGTAGATGCCTACATTGCGTAATCATGTCCTTGCAATCCGAGTTGACTTCACCGTTAAGCAGGTTAATTTACCGTTAATGTAGTGAAATTAAGTCGCCTTATGATAGGCGACTTAAGCCTTTATCTAGACATAATTGACTGGTTCTCTTCGAACTTGTGTCTAGGTAAGTGATTTTATATCTAGACATAAGTTTGACATGAACCAGGCTAAAGTCTTGTAAAGAAAATTCTCTATTATAAAAAAATCAGAAATAACTATTAATAATTTTGATTATGTTAATTACAATGGTGAATATTTAATTTTAAATAGGCAGTTATTCGAGGAGAAATGTTATTATGTCTTTGTTGCATCATTAATAATGTATAAAAGCATATAAGTACAAAACTAATCACAGGCAGTTTCCACATCCACCACCTGCAGCGCGAGCAAAGTCAGTCTACGGTGCCTGCGGTCAAGATTTTAAAAAGAACATTATTACCAATTTAAAGCTGTCCAGTACTGTTTTCTGTAAGTCTGAGGCAGGGCCCTTTTGTAATTAGTTTTTGAAGGCTTTTATATTTATTTTTTATTTTTATTTTATTCCTTCCAGCAGTACAAACATTAAAATATACAAAATAAAAGAGAACTGCGGAGAGGCAAAAGTGGTAGAAACTAGTATCGCCTAAGGGCGTGCCTTTCCAATTTCTACTTGAAAATACAAACATAAAAAAACTTAAACCGAACATTGCACACACACACAAATTAATTAAACAGTCCAATAAATTCTTACCCAATCTGAAAATTATTTATACATTTACAATTAAATATGTTAAAAACAATATTATAATTACATTAATCCTGTCTTGTCCTCAATTATATCCTGTATAAAAATAAAAAAAAAAAAACCAAAAAAAAAAACATAAGTGTAATTGTTAGTTGTACAGACCTGAAATGTGTGATTTGGTATTCTAGAAGTATTCTCAGCCTGTCTTTTATTTCTTCAAATTTTTCTGTCTCTTCAACTGTCACTGTTCCATTCCCATCGGGTCTATAAAGATAAATATGATATAAAATTATGAAATAATAATAGTATCATACACATATATTATACTGCTTAGTAAAGAAATGAAAAAAGTTAACTATGTATTCTTGGCCCAGCCAAAACACTGAGATAAATGATAGTTGTTATATGTTTAGACTTTAGTTCTTCCATAAATGTAAACAATAATTAAATTGACTCTGCTTTTCTCAGTTGTCACTGTGTAAGCATCACATTTGCTTGTATCATTATTACTATATATATATAAAGCTGTGGTACACTTGTGGCCAAGAAAAAACATTTTCTTAGTAATTACCTATTGCCATGAACATGGGAAGCACAGAATGCAAAACTGTAGTGTATCAGCGTAGGATCTATCATCTGAGACCGCTCGGCTCGATCCAGGAGGTTGTCCAGGTAGCAGAGATGACGATGGCAACCACGAACACCATATCGTGCACAATACTCATCCAACACAAAGATCTGGCCAGGACTAAACCAACCCTGCAAGAAAAATTATAGAATTATAGATCAATTAGGTTTGATATAACCCAACTGCATGTAGACTACATGTAATAGTAATCATGCAATCATATATGAAATTACATGTAGATATTTATTTTAATCTGTAATGAGGAGACAAATAATGAAAACAGATTAAGCAACAAAAGCCACACAATCAAGAAAGGCAATGATTCACACATAAAATTGAAACAAATTTAAAACATCAGGAAATAAATCAACTTTTGTATAGACAAGATACATAAAAAAAATAAAATCATTTGTGTCAACTGGCCTGAGAATTAGTGGACCTGCCCACTCTTGACTATGAAACTTGATACACTGTACACAATAAAATAACACAAAAGCTGATGTGGTGTGATTCGATTGTGACATATTACGACAAAAGGCAAATAGACTGTCGTACAAGATCAAAGATCCCTTTAAATAAAATTCCAGGGTATAAGTTTTTAAAAAGGGGCTAACAAATCAAACTGAATTTCCAAGAGACATTGGTGCAGGTGCAAAATAATTTCAATCAGCGACGAGGAAAGCGTTCCAGTTGTATATCCACACTAGGAGAAGCAATAGATTGAGGCACCCCAATGGGGTGTACTTATGCCAAGGTTTTCTGCTGATCTCTGAAAACTTTATTTTTAAAAACCTTAAATATTTCTAAAGGTTTTGAAGCTGTTGTGGCTGAGGACATGAAAAGGTGATGCACTGGAAGTAATTTTTGTGGTGTGAAATCAAAATCAAAGCTCAACACTGTACTCTCCTTGTTGCTCTTTATAGTCTGAGTGCTGGCCTTACCATGAGATTGTACTACCTGTTGTCACTGCAGATGCTGTTTATAATACAAGATTATGAAATAGAGATACTAACCAAACAGGAATAGGAATCATTAAGTCGATGATCAAGCATTAATTCCTGCAACAGCTTGAAAAGTTCAGCATGATCAAACGTACTGGGATTACGCTGAATAAACTCATCCATTCCATGTTTCCTGGCTCGATCAGCATCTGTAAAACCAGGATAAAAAAATTCTCCACAATGCATGATCAAAAAAAATACTGACCAGTTCATTATCTAGCTGGTTTGCATGTACATGCTGTTATCATTTCCATCTAGGGGTTACTACTAAAAGTCAATGTCACCCGTCACTGTGGAGGGACGGATTCATGGTGATGAATGCGCCTCACAATCAATTGTTGGCACTGGAACTGTGTTGTTATTCTAGGCATGACGCAAACAAAATAACAAAACCAATATTTAATAGCACAAACACAAACACAGAACATACAAAATTATTAAGAATCAATTGCTTTAAATAGTATCCCAAAATTAGAATTTACACCAGTGCATAATATCAGGAATATTTGAAAATATACTTTACAGGGTGTCCCAAAAATCTTGATACCATTTTAAAGCATCATACCTCTGGTAAAATCATTTGCAATCTAAAAATTAAAACACATTTTGATAGATAAAACTTGAAGAATTATTTTGGCACCAAACTTAACCTCATATGAGACCCCTTTACATAGTAACAAAAGTTAAAACTTTTGGTCGCATAACACAAAGTGCCATACATTGTTCAATATAGTTTAAATTAATGTATGTGATTTAAAATGTTTCTTAAGGCCTGTGCAAGCATGCACAGGTCCAAGGAAAAACTTGGCAAACACGTTTTCATTAAATCAATTGCAGTTGATTTAAATTATTAAATAAATAAAGTGACAGTACGCAAATCCTTAGGATAACAAAGTGGGACAATATGACCAACAGACAATCCACTTTTATCATCCTTATCTTGTGCCGAAAGAATGAAAAACAAATTCAATTAAAAAAAAAAAATTACCTCCTTGAAGTCTAGAAATGATGGCATTTGATCCTTTCCCTCCTGATATTTGAGTTGGGGGAACAGGCTTATAGGACTGACCTGTAGCCCTGTAGATAGCTTGGACCCATAACTGTCGATCAACTTCTTCATCACAGGCAAATGTTAAACTATCTCCCTCCTTCACTGCTTTGAAAAAGAAGCGTCCGCCTTGGGCTTCAAGCTCTAAAACATTTTAAAAAACCAGTTTTTCATTTCATCAACACCATAAAATTACACTTGCAGCAAAATAAAATTACACTTCCACCACAGACACTCTTAGATACTTGGCCAAAAATAATTGTTATGATAAATTTTTATTTTGGGTAACACTACAAACTAACACTAAAGGGAAACAAATGAGAAATAATAATGGTCTCAACATTTCCAGCTTTTTGTGTCTACGCACCCAATCGAGCATGCGTGTGATCTGTGAAACTCCCTTTGAACTGCAGTTATTTTGCCAACATTATATGCTACTGAAGACATATCAGGGCAAGAAATTCAAAGGACAAATACAGAGAATGGGGGCTTATTACAGCAAATGGAGGCAAGCCACAGATGTGTAAACTGTGGATGGATGGGGTCCAATTCAATGATGCTATCAATCAATATACTTTGCCATAATGAAACAAAGTATGATGCAGCTACCATGATCATTGCTAATTCTATTTTGTCATACATTAATATTTGTCAATCTTTACACATTGCTATTACAAATGTTAATATTTAAAATCCAGGCCTCGATAAATAAGGTTCGGTTCAATAAGGTTTCATTTCCTAACTTGGCAGTCAGCCTAAAAGTTTGCAGAATGCTGGTGTTGTATTGCATTGTTTCTAGCTCAAACATTTTAAAATATCATTGTTCATTTCATCAACACATTGACTTTTAAATAACTATACTTGCATTGCAGGAAGTTACCACAAACGCAGATAAGCAAGGGTCAGTGAGTAGTAGCTCATATCTCAATTTCTTTAAAGGTTTGCGGAATGCTTGTGTAATGCATTTGTTGAGTTGGCATTAATGGATCAAAAGGTAATTATAAATCCCAAACAATTTTAAATTGCTTAGTGAAGATCTACTAATGTGCTCTGCCAGTTTTACTACCAAAGGGAGTATAGTTCAACAAAAAAGTATATTTCTATTGTCAAAACAAGAACATTACAAACACAAAAAAATGTCAGCTATGGAAACGGATTTGCTCCTACCTTGGTCCGCATCAATGTAATTAACAGTAAAGCCGTCTAGTTGCATCATTTCATTCGGGTCGGCTTTCTTTTCACGATAGCTGCACATCGCGAAGGTGTACTGACTCACCTAAAGTAAGAAATAAATAATTTTTTTTTCCAGACTCTTTAACATGTCTCAAATAATGCAATGGAAATCCAAAACTTGTTCATATCTTCTAAAAGCAATTTTGTAGCACTCAGAATGGTTTTTTATTGGACCAAAAATTACAATAAGAATTCCTGACATATATAAATTAAATCATAAAAAATTGATGGTTGGGAGACAGTCATTGGTGGCTAAATGTCTAAAATAAATCGCTACCATGACAGCCACCGCAGAAACAAATAAATGTATTAATCACTTATGGGTACAATTTAATGTCATTATATGCATATCTAGTATAACAGAAAAGTCATTACAAATATATATATAATAAATAAATAAAATATGCACTCAAATTACCATTATTACATTTTTAATTATTACATACATAACAGTTAGCAATATAACAATATTCATTGTATTCTCGAATGAATAATATTTTAATATACAGGTAATTAGCAAAACCTGAAAGACTATGAGTTGTAACCTTAGAAATAATACAATTTGGAGTAGTTTCAGTGAGACTGGAGACTTCATATCTAATAGACAGTGTTGCAAAAACATGATTAACTTTAGGTATTTGAATATTTTCTCTACCTCAAGTGTAGTAGCTATGTATTTCACAAAAAGGTACAGGTATCATACTTTTAAGCAGTTACAACTTTATTTAATGCTGGTCATTTGATCCAATACCACAGAACCTCATCAGGTATACATTTATATTTCTTGGTTGAAACAAGGATGATAAAAGGCTTACTCAAGGACTAGGCAAAATGCAATGAGATATTGGAACGTGAGCTTGAGATTAGAAACCTAACTGTTTAACAGCTGCGAGTAAAGCATGATCACTGACATATATGCACTTACATCATAGGTAATAATATAGATTTTAGAAAAAAAGTTAAATAAAATCATATACAAACCAAACATATTTTCAAATAATCCATCAAAATAAAATTCTAAAATTGTTTCCAAATTTACATTCAACACATGCGTGTATGATTGATGATATATCACTAAGATGGTAAGGCCTGTGACAAACTTATTGCTCATTAGTTTTATGCGGGACAACCTAATTTTTTAATCCATAGTTCTTGGTATTTGAAAACCTTTGAAAGGGCATGTGAAGATCTTTTCATGATTATTGAGTTTTGTACTGGCTGGCCTATGTGATGCAGTGATGCAAGAGGTGTTTTTGCCCATGTATTTACACTAATCCTTGAGAACCATTGGAGTTGACATGTGTGCATTTTATTATCATTTGTGTTAACAATTAAATTTAATCCATGCACAGCTGTATAATGGCTAAATGAATTCTGGCAAAGCAGAGTTTTTTAGAGCTAATATTTAATTACCTTTACCTCATCACTCAAAAAAACCTTGAAGAATTTAGAGTGCACTAAACAAAAATATTAAGAATAATCTTGCCATGTACAACTAATACGATCATTTTCTGAAAATTTTAAATATTAAAATTTAAAAAATATGTTTCAATATTAATGTGACACATCTTACCTGCACTAAAACAAAGAAGCGTTTCTTCCACTTTTTCCAAGCTGTCCTACCTTGGCAGTAGGTCCATCTTTTGTACAAAAAAAAAATATATCAATCTCATTATATCAATAATAATGAGAACTGATGTTGAAATAACAAAGTAAAAAAAATAAAACTCCTTATCAGTGCCTCAAACAGATTAATTGCCAAGAAAAATCACTAAAGGTGATCTCATTCCTAAACCTAATCTTGAAATCTTGAAAACTTCATTCAGCTATAATGCTCCTTATCACTACAACTCTCTTTCACCAATTGATCATTCTGTTTTCTCTTTCTCTTCTTTCAAATCTAACCATCTGAGTTAGCTTTCATCCAATCTTGTGAAATTTTCCCTGTGGCCATTTCATTTTGTTGCAATATTTTTAAATCTTGATTTTGCTCTGTTTTGGAAAGTAAATTATTTATATTTTATAAATATGTTTATTTAAATATAATATTATTTATGTTAGTTTAATTAAGTATCTTCTCATTAATTCTCATGATAAATTGTTATTTCAATTTTTTTCTGTTCAATGTGTCAATTTTAGTTTTTTTTTCATTTTGATAATTTTTAGTTTAAATGTTTTTCTCAAATCATTATTCTTTTTTTCTGATTTTTTATTTTTCTATTTTAATTTAATTAATTTGTTTATGTTAAAGATCTAGTTTAATTTTTGTACTTTTTGTTTTTTATTGTGTATACTGAGGGGGCAGGGGCCAATTGATCTGCTCTGGCTGGATAGACCACCTCACAAAATATTGTTGAAATAAAAAAATTTAAAAAATCTTTCTTTCATCATTTAAAGCCGGGCATCAAACATGTCCTTATCTTCTAAGTTGATATGCTTTCTGGTAATCTATGAATCCTAGCTGCTGGTATTCATTGGATTTTACTTGGTTTAGAGACTGTAGGTGGTCTATGGATGACAACTTTCCCTTCCTCTCTTTGTTGTTTGTGGTCTAGTAATACATTTAGCTTGTTTTGAATTATGCTGATGTAATGTAATAAAAATGTATATGAATTTACTATAGCACATAAACACAGTTTCAATGCGCTGTTTAGGGAAAAAAATTAAAAAGTTGCAAAAAGATGTGTTTTTAGACGGTTTTTGAAAATGTTGGGAGAAGGGAATTCCATAGAAAATGTTCTGTCACCATAAGTTTTCAATCGACTATATGGAGTGTGAAGAACAAGGAAGTAGATCTGAGCGAGCGGCTGCACTGACTACACCTAAACTTACATTGAACTAAATTTTCAATGTAAGGAGGAACAAATATCCAATAAAAAAGGAATTATACTTTTTTTTGAATACTCATAAATATCACCATCTATCAACATAATTTTAGAAAATGGAGTTTTGGTTTGTTTAGGATGCCTGTCTTCGAACTCTAGCAAAAACTTTTTGATTGAATTCTTAATACTTTTGTAAACCTTACCCACAATGCTTCATGTTCTGTGGTTTATCCATCCGGACAGC
Source organism: Anneissia japonica (assembly GCF_011630105.1). Classification (NCBI taxonomy): domain Eukaryota; kingdom Metazoa; phylum Echinodermata; class Crinoidea; order Comatulida; family Comatulidae; genus Anneissia; species Anneissia japonica. Next base: position 274,374 of record NW_022694674.1, on the reverse strand, counting down.
TAATTTGAGGGTAATTTTGTCCGTCACAGACTTGGGTGTGTCTAGTTTGTACCACTCAGGTGTTTTGGGACTATTTGGGGTAGGCCTTACCACTACCTGTTTAAAAAACCCAAAATGAAAGAATAAAATGTTAAATGTACATACTTTTAAATGTTTTCTTTTCTCAATTAATTAATAATGCATAAAATGTACAAAAATTACAGCACAAGGCTAAAACAGTTTTTAATGATGATCCGTTCAGACAGCAACCGACAATCAACAACAGTGAGCGGAGTTTCATTGGCCGACAGTCGTAGGACCGTCGTATGTTGCAGTGAGCATCAGTACCTTGCCTAAGAGTGTGTCGTCAATGCTTAGCATGCCAGTGTTCTCAGTGTATAGTTTGACTTTGACAATTGGCATTGGATGTGTTGTGGTAAAATCCCCTTGAGTATCCCACCTAAATAAAAATAAACATGAAAATTTTCAAATTTTATAACAATGATCACTATTTAACATGGAATTTAATAACAACTTCACCGTAATTTAATGATTATGCAGGCTCAAAATGAAATATATAGTATTACAACACACCTAAATAGGTCCCTATTATTTGATTGGTGAATTTCATATCATGTGACATTGGTTATTTACCCCATTTCGTCACTCATCATGGAAATATATTTCCATCTGTGTATTTTCTTTCCATCCGTTTTTGCCCATTGCACTGTGCCTAGGAAATGACAAGACTTCAACCTAATACAATCTTTTGATTGGTTAAAAAGATGCGCCACTGTTCCATTTAGAATAAAGGTAGATTTTTTCATAAAATACTAAATGACAAGAATCTTCATTTTGAAAAAAGGGTATATTTTTTAAATATAATAAAATATCAAATGACAAGAATCTATTTCAGGCGTGTTATAAAACAAATAATGAATGTTTTTTTATTTGCACAATGGAAAGAATATTTTCATTCGATGAAAGATTGATACTGAAAATATTCTTCCCATTGCGCTCATAAACATTCATTATTTGTCCACTAATACAATTTTAAGTAAAAGCATAGAAACAATACAGTTTAATTACCATGTACAAGTGTGCAAAATACATTGAAGTAAAAACTATTTATGGATTTCATGGCAATTCTCTTATACTCCTAAGGTCTGCCTCCAGACCACAGTTGGACAATGATAACATAATTAAATTTGATAAAATACGTGATTTTGATGATAAGAAAATACATTGTGAATGTATGTCAATAAAAATAATTCATTTTGAAAAACATGTATTATCCTTTACTTTCATATGTTATTAATATTAGTGCAAAACAAAAATATACAGTGGAATCTGAAAACCGAATCTAAGCTAAATCAAACTTTTTTTTTAAGTCCCAAAATCATTCCTATTCTTTCTTTAATAAAAGGCATTCCGAAAATCGAATCTTTCCCAATTCCTAATTCTGGACGTATTATTCGGTCTGGAACACTGGGGTCACTCTAAAATATTTTTTTGTTTAGGCAATTGGCTAAAGTCAACAATTTTTTTAAGCCAGTTGAAGCTGTCTTTAGCCAAAATTTGACAAAAATTGTTAAAAAATCATTAGCCAACACTTGCTGACCGGACATGGTGTCCAACATGTTCGAAAGTGAAGTCCGAACCAAGAGGCTGACTAGCGTCCTGTCGGGGTGGATCCAGAGATGTACAACGGGGGTCAGGGGTGGCGATCTAGACTTTACTCTAGGTCCTCCTGTATTTTTTCTCTTGCAAAAATAAACCTCTGATGCATTTTTGAGAGAATCAATTACTTATTTCTATTTTTACTTTCCAAAAAAAAGAGGGGAGGTGGTTTCCCCACCTCTGCCTCGAGGAGGGTACCAGAAAAAATCTCTGATGTTCAGGGAGGTAGGAGAGATAACATTATTTGATAGGCAAATTAATATTTTTAGCACACCAATAAATGAGGTACCTGTACTTTGAAAGTTTGATGAATATGTAGGCCTATCACAAAAGTTGAAAAAATTATGTAGGCCTAGGCCTATACAGTATTTTCTTTTTAGTTTTGAACGATATCGGGGGTGGGGAGCTAGTGGTGGTTTTACTAGACTTCAGTATATTCAAAAGTGGCTTGGGGCCCGATCGTCTACACCAGTTGGGCCCAATCGTATGTCACCCAAAGTTGTCACCGCGATAATTAAGAGCGTACACGATCTAGGCCCTAGGCTAGGCTAGCCTTGCTTGCGAAATTACTCTCTCTACAATGCAAGTACGTGCACCATGTAACAAAGCAACCTACGCAGTGCATTATTAAATTATTTCATACATTATTTAAATGTATTTTACGTATTTGACGATAACACGAAATCACTGATTCAATTTTTATATGATACTAGGATATACTCTTCTGACTACCATCACATCGCATCGGCCCTCGTGTTTTTGTAGAAAACCCCAAGCTGGTGCTTTCTTATTAGTCTACGTCATACAGCCGCTGCCCTGCATCTACCACGTTAAAATAACAATTACAAATAAAAAATGAATTGCGAGGCACGCAATGACGTTTGCAGCAAGACTACTCATACAACAACACATAAGCGGCGCATGAATTTGACTCTAAAATAAAATTATCAGGGTTTCTTATTTGTTTTAATAAGTCAGTTTAATTAAAACATCGGTTTTAACACTAAGTTTTTTTCCTGTCACTCACTATGAAACTTTTGGCGATCTGACGTCATCACAACCAAGTACATGTTTACACATGACCCACGAAACAAATTAAAAAATTAGTGGCCTGTTGTTTACAACAACCGAACAGCAAGTGGCATTGTGTTTAAAAAACATGTCAGACCAAAAATGCATGTAGAAGCATAAATTTTAGTGGTAATTAAATTTGCTGTGCGGCAATGCAAAACAACAGGTACTGTATGTAAAGTATTATTAAATATGTTAACTTTGCGTAGACTTCGTGTCAGGTTTTATTTTTTTATAGTTCCCTCCAATTTATGTATATATTTGCTCAAAACTGTGTAGATCTAATCAACTCTGATACTTTGATTCTAAATCAGATAAACAATGGAATAACATCAGAACATCCATACGATCTCCATATATCATTTGGAAAGCAAGAATCAAAAACCAAAGACTGGTATGAAGAATCTGCTAAAGGGCATCCCAGCATTTATATCTAAAAAAAAACACTTGATCTCATTTAGAGACACTATTCAGAGTACAAAAATTACAGTAGTAGTAGTAGTAGTCCACTAATCCTATTTGACATATTAATTCTTGTATAGGTGTAATTTTGCCCACCTGACGTGGAAATGTACTGAATATTCAGTACGTTTGAAAACAATTTAAAAAAAAATTTGTTCTCGTGTGGGACTTGAAAACACGATCTCCAAATTAATTCTTCTTATAAGCCCTGTCCAGACTATATACAATTTTTTTTTGACAAAAACATGCGATACGTGCAAATATGGTCATAATGACATCATATCATGACCATATATAGGCACATCATCACTATCAAAAACATGTGACATGCACAAATATGGTCATGATGACATCACATCATGACAATAATATAGGCACATCATGACTATATATGGACATACAACACTGTTTTGTCCCTGGTACTGGGTATTATATTGCACCTTTCCCTTGCAGTTATGAAGCGCAAACCAAGCCTCAATAATTCACGAAAACAATGGTAGGCATAAAATCAGTCATTATTCAGGAACCCCAAGCATCACAATAGTACAGTCACACAAACAACAAAGACAAATAAACAGATTACAACAATAAAACACAAAAGGATAGAGCAGCAAAAGAGTGGCTTAGGCAAACAAGCAGTATTGAGTGCATGTTTAAAAAGATTAGGATCTGAGATATCTCTTGTCAAAGATAAAAATGAGCTTAACAAACTTACGCTGGTTTGCTGGCCTCAGCTTGATCTGTTTGAAGTTTGTCGCCCCCATCAACTTCCATAGTGCAATAGACGATACGATTAGGGGCGAGCGACTTCAAACCTTTCACTTCCATTACCAGTACCTATAAAAGAAGCTATTTTATTAATTTATTAATTTAATTAAAAACATGATAATGCAACCATCAGCAGGAGGCAGTTGTTAATTGGAGGGTTCGTTAATTGCAGGCGGTTCTGGAGCAGTGAAAACAGTTTGGATTCCCAACCTTGAGATCGGGTTTCAATCCTTTGCTGTGCATTTTGCTTGTGTCTTTGAGCAAGGTACTTTATCTACATTGCGATCAGTTTACCCAGCTCAGTGGCGGATCCAGCAGGGGGTAAAGTTTGATAATAACAACAACTATAATAATAATAATAATAATAATAATAATAATAAATAATAATAATTATTAAACTAAATAACAATAATAATTACATCTTTACATTGTACAAGAAAAACACCGACAGAAAGTATTCACTCCTCCCCCCCCCCACGCCCACTTTAAAAAATATTAAAAGAAAAAAAGAACTTTGACCTTAGTTAAGTTTGATAATAATAACTATAATAATAATAATAATACTAACTAGATTTGAACTCGTCACTGAGGACGAGTTAGGTGATCCGCCGCACTTTGACCCTCAGGGAGTGCATGCGGTGCGGATTGAATAACAGTAAAATGCTAAAAACTGCGCATGGAAATGTCACAAAATGCTGACTCCAAATGTTCCTTGAAGCGAGCATGTTTGTAACTCGCGAAAAGAGGAGTACAAGGTATAGTAATAAAAGCAAGAAACAAGTATAGAATAGATAGAATGTATAAAATAGAGATAAATGAAAAAGTAAGTGTATAATTGCAATTAAATATTTTGTTAGTAAATATATTTATTTATAACTGCAACTATAACTTTATTATTCAATACTTTTCACTTGGTAATTTCAAAATTTTGCCTCTGTGTATTGGATTTTTAACTATTCAATATAAAAACAGAAAAATTAGTAAATCCTTTTTCTTTTCGTCGAGTCACTGCGCCTCGGAATAGTTGGCTAGATAGACGGCGCATTATAAATGCTGTTTTATTTTATTATTATTTTATTATAACGTGCGCATACGCATGAGTCCAAATTTAAATATGCCTAAAATCATGCCTATTTAGGATGAAAGGTGACCCCCAATTTTTAATTAATACTCTGAAAGCACATGAGTTGTAGATATGATTTTATAGATTATTATGGCTGATTGCTCAATGTGACGTCATCATATTGAAATTTGAATTAAAAAATCAGAATTTTTATTTATGACCTCATTATTTTTATACTCATTTGTACGTATCTCGCTTTTTCTTGATCAATCGTCTCCCACCTTCGAGCATGTTATAGCTGAGACAATTTCGTTTCACAATGTTTCAATTTTTCACTTACGTAATCATGGTCAAAATGCATTTTTAACCTCTCCCTACCTCTTCCTTTAAATCTGACGACCCAGGAGAGGGCGGCAGACTTCTTGTTTTCCTGCAGTTTGAAAATCCTGGCTACCATATTTGTCCATATTTAACTTTTAAGCGTTGCAAGATTTCTTTTGCCTGACAAGCGGATCACCTAACTCGTCCTCAGTGACGAGTTCAAATTTAGTTATAAAATACTAGTGATCAAACACTCAAAAAAGAGTATAAAAATTCTTTCATTTATAATTTTAAATGCCAATGTTGCATAGTTTATTATTATATAAGACAGATAGATGCTTAATAACCAGACTTAAGGACTATTTTTTTATGTTTTTTGTTTTGTTTGATTAACGGTATGTAGATACTTGCAAAATGGGCCTACAGTACCATCTTGTACTGTTCATTGCCCAGTGCATCATATTACTGTGTCTATGCAAGTAAATACCAACACTGTACTGTATAAGGAAATGCTGACAATACAAAATGTATTTGCTTCCTTTATTAAACCGTCTAAAATTGTTTTGATTAGTGGTAAATGCAAATAGGGGGAGGGGGAACACCGCCTCCCAAACCCTCCTCCCTCGGACCCAAGGCCCTCGTAGGTGTGCTTAGTGCCACCCCGGCAGATCCATCCTGGATCTGCCCCTGCAGCTGTATCAATGGGTACCAGCAAATTGATGGGCGTAACCTGTGGTAGACCAGCATCCCACTAAGGGGAGCATTACACTCTCATCTGCTTCACGCTACTTGAAACTGGGGACAAGCTCCAGCCCTATGGGCCCTAGTGCCTCTGAAAGCATTTACTTTTTTGTTTACTTTAACTGAAAGACCTGTAACTCTTTGAGCTATTTTTTATTTTGGGAAGTTTTTGGAGAATTTGAGAATATGAAAAATTCTGGAGACCAGGACACTGCTTGAATGGGAAAATCAGAAGAAATGGAATGTCTGTTGCAACTTACTATGCCATTCTTGTGTCGCTTCAAAATTGTGAATCTACAAATGGGTCACCCCCTTAAATAAAAAAGTTTGAAAAGCAAATAATACCTCTAAGGTGAATGAGAGAACAACGTCTGCCTTGCTTAGAGTTGGTTCCGAGTCTTCTGTCACCTCCATCATAGACACAGCTGTGTTCTGTGCTCTGAAAACAGAAAAAGAATCTATAAAACAAGCCACATAAATCTAGACTTTTTGTTATTCTGACTGAGACATCTGGTGCAGAATATATTACAGTATACTGGTCATCTGAGGATTGTAAAATAACCTATGGACCTTGAATAACATGACTGATGCAACCTACACATGTAGGTAGCACCAGCACTGGACAGGAAGATACTTGTCAGAATAAGTCAAGTTCGCCATTCCGCCAGCCATGGCTTATTACATCATGGGACAACATTTTACATCATCTTTTTTATATATAAATTACCTTTTCAATTTTTGTAATGAATACTTTGAGTCAGTATTGCCCTTTGATACTGGTAAGCTCTCCAAGTTAGCCATTAGCAAGTTCACCTGGGCTCTCAGTTCTTCAACATACATCTCTTCCATCTCCTTTAGCACAAACTTGGGCCCTTTCTTTGGTTGCTGCCAAAAATAAAGAATTGGTCACATGAGAATGATTACTGAATAATAATATCATTGTTATTACTTTTCAAATAAATACATTTTATTTCATTTTTTCATGCACCTTTTTAGAATGATCACTAAACAAAACAAAAAAAAAAGTATACAACTTAAACTATACTGTTCTTTAGTACTCCACACAGCCCTCATATCACTTTTCATTTTCATTATACTGAGTGGAAGAAATTTGGTGAAATATGACCAATACACTTCACCTCCAGATATTCTGACTAACATTCAAAGAAGCACTTGAAAAAAACAAATCAAAATTCCATAATTGGAATAATTTGTATATAAGATAATAGACTGCAATTTAAACTATGCATCCTAGGAGAGGACCACTGAAATCCTGATGCCATACCTCGCTTTGATAACCATACATCACAGGCTGGTCCACAGCCCTCATACTAGATCTCTTTCATTTATTTATATTTACTTGGCTTTAAAACAGTACATGAATATAACACAAATGCAACCCTTAACACACAACCAATACAAAATTTAAATATTACACCATTTAGGTTTGCTTTAATTGGGAATAAGCAGGACTAATTAGGTGGGGGTGGGGAGGGAAACAGTTTAGAATTAATCCAAGCATCATTGACTATTAATGATGTGTCTGAGGTTGACAAATATTGACATTATATTTGAACACAGGTTTTTAATCAAATTACTTTAGTCATAAAACTATACTACTACTTCTAGTCAGCATGTAATGTCACCATTTGCGCAGTATGATAATTTTACCGTTCAGGATGCATTAACAGCAGTTCAACATTCCGAAGAAAGATTAATAGACAGAATATATTTGCATGTGAACAAAACAATTTAGCTGAAGCCTAATCAATTATGTTACTTTTAGCAATAGCTTAGGAAGAACACAAAGTACACATAAGTAAGAATGTAAAAATAATTATAATAACTAAAAATAATAATCTGTAATAAATGGATTTATATATTGCAAATAAAAGTCTCTATGGGCAACAAAAAAAAAAGGTTAAAAAAAAGCAAAGCCTGCACTGCTGAAATTCGAAAATGGATGCACTCTAACTTAATCTAGCTGAATGATGAAAAGACAAAGTGATTTTATTTGGATCAGCCCAGCAGAGGAAGAAAGTGGAGCTACCATGCCTGAAAACTGGCAGAGTTCTTGTCAATCCATCGACTAAAGTTTGTAGGTGTGTTTTTAGACAGTCAACTGACTATGGAGTGACACGTTAGCATAGTCTGCCGTTCTGCTATCTTTCATTTGCGTAATATAGCCAAGATACTACGTTATTTGAATCCTAGTGCAACAGAGCAGATTGTACATGCTTTTGTTACCAGTAGGCTTGATATGGGCAATGCCTTGCTGTTTGGTTTGCCAAAGAAGCAGTTCCGATCTCTCCAAAAGATTCAAAATTGGGCAGCTGGCTTGGTGAAGTGTGCCAAAATATTTGAACATGTGACACCAATTTTGAAAGACTTGCATTGGCTCTCTGTTGTCACGAAATGTTGTTCCTCTTGGAAATCTTGTGATTTTGTTTTTTAGAATATGAGTACAAACGCAGTCGCTCTTGCAGGTTCTTATTTATATGCAAACCGCCCATTCGCTTGGCAAATTCGACGCCGCCATGATTTGTACAATGCGTGCCTAGGACGTCCTAACCTCAAGCGCTGTCCAAACTGGCCCTGTCCAGACTGGCCCCGTCCATTCCCAGGCACATGTTTTTTCATTCGCTTGTTGTGCAATAAAAAAAATATTTTCATTTCGTTTCATTTATATTTCGACGGTATATCATAGAACGTGTTATGTTATGGCCTCCTACTAGTATCGTATCGTCATCCAGTAGGTCTAGGCCTATGTGTGTTTCCTTGTCTCTGTTTTTATTCTGCACTTATTTGTTTACGCGCCTAAGCTTTTTTACAGGTTTGTGGTGCGTCCTATGCTGTAAAATACTCCGCGAGGTAATGAGAGGAGGAGACAGGAGAAAGATGATGGTTCGATGACCTCAGTGCCTCAGCCCACTGCCGCATCGCTGCCTGTAGGCCCCTAGATAGCTACGAAGCAACTTCGCTTTACAGTAAAACATATTAAAATAAAGAAACAGAAAATATTTGACATACAAACAATGATCCTTTGGGACATAGCCTTTATTGTGGATCAAAATTATACGGTAGTAAAATACAATACGAAGTGAAGGTAAATCGCTTTGTACCGCGATCGGAAATCAATCAAGTTGAACGGAAAGTAGAACGGTTAAGTTAAAGTTTTGTGATGATCTACGCGCTCACTATCGCAGGCTAGGCCTACACCGTGAGGCTACAGTTCATATTTTTCTTTGTTACTTAATAATAATACTAATAATAAAAATATACAGTAAACAAACATATAAAAATGAAAAACTTGTACAGTATACCAACAATGATCCTTGGGCATAGCCTTTATTATTATGGATCGTTAATAACCAAAATAGTCTGTGAGATGGGGAAATCCCTTTTTTATTTTTACATTGCGGGTGTTTTTTTTTTTTTTTGTTTTTTTTTAAATCCACCCGGGTGATCGACCGGAAACAAACACTTTTTTTATTTTGGCCTTGCTTAACAACAAAGAGAGTAGGCGAGTACTAAGATCTACCCAACAAGTGCTCCTGGACATCCCAAGGAACAAATACAGCTGGGGAGATAAGGCTTTCATCACTGCTGGATCAAGGCTCTGGAATAAACTTCCTCTAAAAATCAGACAATCACCTTCTCTTGACAGTTTTAAGTCACAACTCAAGATGCACCTTTTATAAAAAATCTTTTTTGGAATGGCAACATAAGCAACGACTGTTGGAATGGCACCATAAAAATGGAACGATTGATTGATTGATTGATTGATTTGTTTACAACATTGTGTAGTGTGACATGAGATACATCCATGTGCACACTGCCCACCTTTCCGAGTAACATTACGCCCAGTGTATGTCTATGATGAGAGTTGACGCTAATGCCACATGACATACAGTACATAGACTGGCCTGCCGATTTCGCACTAGCTGTACTTTTGTACTCAAGGATAAAAATTTTGTTAGACATTAGCCGTTGTTAAGTGAAGGTAAACAAACATCGAGTGACAGCTGAGTTAGATCACTAGACCTACTTATACCCCACAACGGTTCTGACCTGCTTAACAACATCTCTATACAATTACGGTATGCCTTCCCATAAAACAAGATGCAAGTTATTTCAAGAAATTTGAAAAGAATTAACATTGACAAATCTCTGTCTGATATTAAACTGCACCTGGCTCTATCCAACTTGCTCTGTTTCAGATATATACAGTACTCTATAGTGGGAGCTTACCCCTGTATAGTGAGTTTTTATAGACAATATTAGATGTTCATTCTCCACTACTGAAGTGTTCTGCTTTCACCACATGCACCATGGTATTCGTGCGACTACCATAAAATGAAGGTTGTATATTTCCCAATATAATGTGCTCTCTCACCATGACACCACAATACTCTGATGGGATAATTTCCTGAATTAAATAATTGCATATTAATTAGGATTTCTAATTTTGTACTGTATATATAATTTTTTCTCTTTGTATGTTACTCCTGATGATACTTAAATAAAAGCGAAACATTGAATAAAATGACCTTGTCAATTTTTAGAGTGACATTCATACTCATTGCAGCACACTTTATCAAGCTCTTTTCAAACTTAAATATCTGCGTTCGAGTCTTGCACAAGTAACTTTTCTCATTTTGTTGCTGTCTCAGAAGAGGAAGTTCTTGGGGTTATTAAGACATCTTCAATTACCTCATGCTCACTTGACCCACTTTCATTGGAATTGTTCAATACATGCCTTCTTGTTCTCATACCAGTTATACTAAAGTTGTCAATATTTCTTGTTTATTTCCATCTTCCCTAATAACCATGCCTGCATTACACCCTTGTTAAAAAAAAACAATGCTAAATAACTCTTTTAGACCCAGATCCTATCTTCCATTTCTTAGAAAGTTTATCGAAAGGGTGGCATCCCATCAGCTGCAATCATAACTTAACCCTCTGGATACCGGATTCTTTTGTAGTGCAAACCCTTGAATATCGGATTCTTTTGCAGTGTAACAAGGTTTTTTGCGCTTTTTGAGTATACGTCGTTCTGGTGGATTTTTGGGAACTTTCTGTAAATTATACAGAAAAATGTTTCTAAAAACAAAGAAAGCTTATAGAATAAGCTTTCATTTGATGTATAATTTATATTTTGGGGAATTTTTTTTTCATAATATAATATAATATAATATATATATAATATAATAGAAATGACAGGAAAATGCTACATATAAATCGTCAGCAAAAACCAAAAAAAAAAATAAATTATAGCCAAAAAAAAATAAAAACAAATATAAAACATTCCTATTCCACACAGTTATATAATTTATTTACCCAACCATCCATAACTATAAGCGCGATCTTTCCATTCAAAAGCGTCGACTACCCTCACATTTCTAGGCCTAGGCTCATCTTCATCAAGAATATCTCCGCCGTCAGAACTGCTTGAAGCCGCACCGTCATCATCGCTAACAGGCACGTCTAAGTCTCTCGCACATCTGAAAATTCACCTTCATCGCTGTCTGAATCAAAAATCAGGTCAATCGCTTGCTCAGCTGTGTACACATCTTGTGCGGCCATTTCGAAAAATTTTTGAAATTAATAACGATTTTAAATTGATATTTCTAAACATTTTTATATAAGCGCATGTGAGTTCTTCACAGATTTCGAATAAACAAAAGCTTCACGCATGCGTGTTCAAAATTTCTGACGTATTGGACCTAAAATAAAAACAGAAGAGCGATTTGAAAACCACCTATTTTTTAGTCACGAAATTTCGATTGCAGTCGAAAATGGGAATTCTCGGTTTGAGGTCAATTTCGACTACAGTCGAAGACGGTATCTAGAGGGTTAACAGCAATGGTTTTATTTGCTTCCAGACAATCAGCCTATTGACCAAACCATAGTGTGGATCTGCTCTTTATTATGTCCAGAACGATATTCAGATTGCACTCAACAACCAAAACAAAGTTTTATTGGTCCTTTTGGGTTTCAGTCCTGCTTTCAGGCATGCAAATGAGAAAATTTATTTCCACTGAAACCCTGGCGAAACGGAACGCAGGACCAGGCGGGGGTGGGTACGGGAGGAGGTTGATCACCTTTGGAAGAGTGGCACGGCTATAAAAGTGTAGTTCTGAATAAATAAATAATAAAAGAACTTTATGGACAAATAATTGTATATGGATCTACCGAATTACAAAGAATGGAAGTATCGTAGGACAAATTTTTACCTATGACGTCATTTTTGAAAATACGCATTTGAGCGTATCTCGCTTATCCTTGATCGATCGTCTCCCAACTTTGAGTATGTTATAGCTGAGACAATTACCCTTCATAAATGTGACCTTTTTATTGTCAGGTTCAACTTCATCATCTTGTTGGTGAACCTCTTGTTATTGTCAGATCTTTTTTTTTTTTTCCATTTCATGTAGCACGATATCTAAAAATTGGTTGGTTCATACATGCACGCTTCATCGAACATTTAGCTTGGCCTGGAATAGTCACAATAAGGTTTTCAAAGTGCGCAGTTATGCGTGACGTCATCTACGCGCAATTTTGCGTTTTTACATTATCGATCATATCAGCCTAACCAATTGCCATTTCGAAATCGTATTAAGTGAGCATTAACTTAAAGTCAATGTTAAATGTAATTTACCCCATGCGTCAAAATTTTAAAGTGCTCGAAATCACATTTAGATTAAATTAGAGCAAGTTTTAGGCCATTTTGAGCAGTTCAAAATTTTTTGAAATTTACCACTACACATGCGCATTTTTACGCGCGCAGCATGTATGGAAGCTAGAAATTAATTTTTTTTTGTCACATTTTGGGTTCCTGACATTGTTTTGACAAGTTTCCAATCTTTTCAATCACTCTATGGCCAATAACAATGCCGTACGCACGCATCAAACATAGTGACCTTTGTGCGCATTTGTGCCGATATACAGTGAAATTTTGCTAAAATCAGGCCTAATTTTAAACAGTTACAGCTCTTTAGGATGAAAGGTGACCCCCAATTTTTATTACATATTGTGAAAGCACATGAGTTGTAAATATGATTTTATAGGTCATAATGGCTGATCGGACATTATGACATCATCATACCATCTTAATTCAACAAACTGAATATTTTCGATGACCTCATTTCAACAAATGCGCATTTGAGCCTATCTCGCTTTATTCTTGATAGATTGTCTTCCAACTTAGAGTATGTTGTAGCTGAGGCAATTCTCTTTCATATATGTGGCATTTTTTGCATTTTGATGACGTCATCATGGTCAAAATATAGGGATTTGCTTACCCTCCTCATCTTTCTTTCGTTTAGCCTTTGATGACCCCATAATCACCTTAATTAGTCGTGATTTCTGAATCATATTTAGTGGGTACTGTATAAACTTCAGGTCATGGTTAAATGTTATGTACATTATATTTTTGTGCGCGCGTAATAACGCGAGCGTTCGTGTGCGTCAAAATTAATATATGCTTTATATCATGTCTATTTTTTAATCAGTTACAGCTCCTTAGGATGAAAGGTTACCCCTAACTTTTCTTACATATTCTGAAAGCACATGAGCTGTAGATATGATTTTATATATATCATAGTAGCTGATCGGACATTGTGACGTCATCATATTGCCATCTGAATTAAAAAACAAGAAAAAAATTATATTTCTTTTCTCAAAACGTTGATGACATCATATCATCTTAACCATTCGTCATTTCTAAATAATATTAAATGGGCTTATACTTCAGATCAAGTTTGAATGTTCGGTATCTTACTTTTTTCTTTGCGCGTCTTAACGTGCACATACGCGTGCGTCAAATATTACATATCCTCATAATTATGCCTATTGATAATCAAATATATCTCCTTAGGATGAAAGGTGACCCCCAATTTTTATTGCATATTCTAAAAGCACATGAGTTGTAGATATGATTTTATATATAATAATAGCTGATCGGACATTGTGATATCACCATATTGCTATCCTGAAGTAAAAAAATTTTTATATGATAAATACTATGAATGATCATTACTCCTTCACCAACAGGCGTTTGTCAATGAAAGTTGATACATATTTATCTCATATCAGGAGACAACAGTGACATTAAGATGCGCACGTGCGTCATGACGTGCGCGTACGCATGAGTAAATCTTTTAAAATGCTCAAAATTATTTTTTAACGAACTAAATTAGCGTATTTTGCCATTATCAGCTTTTAATTATTGTTCAATTCGCTACACAAATCTAGTTTATTCTTTTTTCTTTCTCCCAATTTCTGTTAACAGGATATCTCAAAATTGCCAAGAGCAACGCACAAGCCCGCATCACCGAACATTTGGCTTGGCCTGGAATAGTCACAATAAGGTTTACAATGTGCTCAGTCATGCGTGACGTCATCTAAGCGCAATTTTCGATGCGATTACAGTGCGCAAGCGCATAGTGACGTGAGCGTAAAATTTTTATAATGCTGAAAAGTATTTTTTTTTTACTAAATTAGAGCACTGTATAGGCCATAATTTTAGCATTTAATGTTTCAATCCGCGCTGCGCGCGCTTCCTAAGGGTCAACGTTGAAATGTGCGGTGGATCACCTAACTCGTCCGAAGTGACGAGTTAAAATCTAGTTAAATTAGTTCTTTTTTTCCAACTCCAAAAATGAACTAGATTTGAACTCGTCACTGAGGACGAGTTAGGTGATCTGCCGCACTTTGACCCTCAGCAAGAGCACGCGGTGCGGATTGGAAAATTTTAATACTGTATGCTCAAAATAAATAAAACATGTTCTAATCTATTTATTTATTCTTTTTTTTTAAAAAAAGAGTAATTTTGAACATTTTACTAGAGAGGGCAGCAGACACCTTTTCTGGAACATCAGACAGTGTTATAGCCAATATGGAAAATCCAACTAGAGAAGGCAGCAGACACGTTTTCTGGAACATCAGACAGTAGACCTTGACCCAAACAAATGTTCTTATATGAGGCCACTAGTACCCAAGAGGTTAAAATTATATCTACAACATGTAATAAATTAGGTGTCACCATGAAGGCTAAGGAGCTAAAACTAGTAAAGATAGCCATGATTTTGGCATATTTCCATTGTATGTCGACAAAGACGCACACGCAGATTCGTATATTTGATACACGCGTACAGCATTGTTATTGGCCATAAAATGACTGAAAAAGAATGGAAATTTGTGAAAACAGTCTCAGGAACCCAAAATATATAACAAAACGTTATTTCTAGCTCAGTACGTGCTGCGCGTTTAAAAATTGAGCGCAAGGTGTGTAAATTATCGAAAATTTTGACGCGCTCAAAGACGTTAATGACACATGCAAGTGAACCTTGTCAAGTGTCATTTAAAAATGCATGTTGGTCGGTAATGCCACACAAATTTTCCCTTCATATGAACTTTATATCAGTCTGATAGCGTTGAAATATAGTATGCCGCACTGTCGTGAAAATTCAGATTAGGAGAGAGATGAGGGAGTCCAAAAACCATTTATTTTCTCCATGATGATGTCATCAAAATGATAAATGAATGGTACACGTCTGAAAACGAATTGTCTCAGCTATAACATACTCAAATGTGGAAGTCGGTTGATAAAGGATAAGCGAGATTACGTCATACCTGTATATAAAAATTCAGTTATTGGTGATCCGCTTTTCGAGCGGATCACCTCTTGTTATTGTCAGGATCATCATCATCTTCATCTTCTTTTTTTTTTAAATATTCTTCTTTCTTTCTCCCCTTTACTGTTCGCACGATATCTCAAAAAATTCCATGAGTTACGCACAATCGCTATCAAAGAACATTTGGCTTGGTCTGGAATAGTAACTTGGTAAGCTTTTCAACGCGCTCAGTCATGCGTGACGTCAACTACAAGCAATTTTGCATTTTTACATTATCAATCATATCAGCCTAACCAATTGCCATTTCGAAATCGTATTCAGTGAGCATTATACCTTAATCTTACGCATGCGCTTCATTACGCGCGCGTCAAATTTTTAGATGCTCAAAATCACTTTTGACTAAATTAGAGCACGTGTCAGGCCATTCTGAGCATTTCGAAATTTTTTTTAAATTTTCCACTACGCGTACGCATTTTTACGCGCGCATCACGTACGGAAGCTAGACATTATGTTTTTTCACATAGTTTGGGTTCCTGACATTGTTTTCACAAATTTCCATTCTTTTTTGTCATCTTATGGCAACGCCGTACGTGTGCATCAAATATAGGTATCTTTGCGCGGATTTGTGCCGTTATACAGTGAAAATATGCTAAAATCAGGCCTATTTTTAATCAGTTATAGCATTTAGGATGACCCCCAATTTTTATTACATATTCTGAAAGCACATAAGTTGTAAATATGATTTTATAGATCATAATGGCTGATCGGACATTGTGACGTTATCATCTTGGCATCTGAATTCAAAGAAAGTGAATTATAGCTATGACGTCACTTTTGAAAATAGGCATTTGAGCGTATCACGCTTATCCTTGATCGATCGTCTTCCAACTTTGAGTATGTTATAGCTGAGACAATTCTCTTTCATATATTTGACATCTTTTTACATTTTGATGATGTCAGCATGGTCAAAAAAATTGTTTTTTCTGACTCCCCCACATCTTTCTTTCCTCAAAACGTTGATGAGCCCATATCATCTTAACTATTCGTCATTTCAGAATCATATTAAGTGAGCATAATGAGTTGTAGATATAATTTTATAGTTCATTATGGCCGATCGGACATTATGACATCATCATATTGCCATTTGAATTAAGGAAAAAAAGTAATTTTATTTAAGACGTCATTATTTTATACTCGTTTGAACATATCTCGCTTATACTTGATTGATCTTCTCCCACCTGTGAGTATGTTGTAGTTGAGACAATTCTCTTTCGGAAGTGTCCCTTTATTTTTTATTTTGACAACGTCACCATGGTCAAAAAGAATGAATTTTTGGAGCCCTCTTATCTCTCTTCAATTTTGTCAAAATATTTGACGACAGAGAGGGCGGCAGTGTATTTAGACGCTATCAGACTGACAGCCTGGAAAAATTTGTGTGGCATTACCAACGAAGAGGCGTTTTTAAATTACACTTGACAAGGTTCAATTTCGTGTGCCATTACCGTCCACGCGCACGTCGGTGCGTGTGCGCAAAAATTAGATATTCTCAATATTACTATTCAGATAAGTTAAAGCACGTTTCAGGACATTTTCAGGACGCAAACGTAAATTCAATCTGCACCGCTCGCGCTTCCTGAGGGTCGAAGTGCGGCGGATCACCAAACTCGTCCTCAGTGACGAGTTCAAATCTAGTTTAATTTAGATGGCAATATGATGACATCACAATGTCCGATCAGCCATAATGAACTACGTGTATAAAATCATATCTACAACTCATGTTCTTTCAGAATATGTAATAAAAATTGAGGTTCAACTTTCATCCTAAAGGAGCTATAACTGAATAAAAATAGGCATGATTTTAGGCATATAAATTTTGATGCACGCGTACGCGCACGTTATGACGCATGAACTGAAAATTAAGGTACATGACATTTAACCTTGACCTTAATTTTATGCCCACTAAAAATGATTCTGAAATGACGAATGGTTAAGATGATATGGGGTCATCACAATTTTGAGAAAAGAAAGATGGGGGGGTGAGGTCAGAAAAAACATTTATTTTTGCCATGATGATGTCATTAAAATGTAAAAAGATGTCACAAAAGAAAATTGTCTGAGCTATAACATACTCAAAGTTGGAAGATGATCGATCAAGGATAGGCTCAAATGCGAATTTTCAAAAATGACGTAGATAAAATTCAGTGGGTTTGAATTCAGATGACAATGGTGACATCACAATGTCCGATCAAGCATTATGATCTATAAAATCATATTTACAACCCATCTGCTTTCAGAATATGTGATGAAAATTGGGGGTCACCTTTCATCCTAATGAGCTATAACTGATTAAAAATAGGCCTGAATTTAGCATATTTTCACTGTATATCAGCATAAATGTGCACAAAGATTCATATGTTCGATGCACGCGTACGGCATTGCTATTGGCCCTAAGATGACTAAAAAGAATGGAAATTTGTGAAAACAATTTCAGGAACCCAAAATATGAAAAAAAACGTAATTTCTAGCTTCCATACGTGCTGCGCGCGAAGTGGAAAATGTCAACAATTTTATGTTATGATGCTTGTATTAATTTAATAGTGTAGTATAATACATATGTTTTACATAAGAAAATCGCCAAATAAATTTCGTTTTAGCGTTCGTTTTATTGTTATCTTTGGCATGGGAAATATGACTTTCGTAAAAGCTACAATCGTATCATCGCAGGCTGCTACAAATCTGCCCATGCATGTCTATGTGCATGCCCAGAATGATCTATCAGGGATTTTCCACACATGTACAGTACTTGTCAGTAGTGAAGTCACAATGCGATTGCGATTGCGTTTATGCGGACGGTAGGATTTAGGCCTACAATATGTTGAATTTTGTTGTTTTTAGATAATAAACAACATTTTAAATATGATAATAATACTGTAAAATGAAGACTTGAACTAATAGATAGATAAGCATTGTGATTGCCCACATGGCTTCAATTTGGCGATGTTGTAGGCCTTGGCTGGCTAGCGTCATTCCTACCTACTGTAGGCCTAGCCTGCGAAACGACTAGGCAAGAAAGAAGAGATGATTTTACACAAATCGTACGTACTGCATGCCTATTAAAAATCGTTATTGTACAAACAAATCTGTTTTATGAACCACCAATTTCCTTGGTTTGACGACATACATGAAATTTAGTGCCTGCTATAGCCTGTTTCAGTAAAAGTTTTTGACTTTCCAAGCAGTTTTTGAAGCAAAGAAATCTAGGCCTAGGTCGGTAAAAAATTGCCGTCCTGTAGCAATTCTGGCTCGGCAATATGGTCGGCAATTGCCGATTGCCAACGTAAAATTCGTGGGCTGAATACTGTAAGTGAGTATCATCTTAAAGAATTAATTTACTTAACTAATAGAGCCACTGTTGTAACATCAATCTGTATCATGGAGTGTATTAACTGTCATTAAACCACCTAAATACTGTATTTATAAGCAAAGCATGTTATTAATTTACCTTGTTTTGAAATTCACGTACAGCGACAGTATACTGTACTATCTCCAAAAAAGCCAATGCTATCTTTAAAAGAAGCCCATGGGCTTCTTTTTGAGGCTACTTCAATCTTCAATTTCGACCTTGGTACAATGTAAACCCGTATTTGTATGACTACAGTATTTTACTATATTATTGGCCTAGACCTACCGGGCCAGGCCTCCTACTATAGTTTAGGCCTCGTTCAAGACCCTTGTTGCAAATCCAGGCCCATATAGGCCTAGCCTATGCCTACTGTATAGAATAGAGCCTGTGATCGCTGGTACCTGTTGGGAAGCATTGTTCATTGCATTAAAATGCAGTGTAAATTGATTCCTCATCATTAATGGAATGGGCCCACCATGCTTGGCTCGCTAGTTTTGATTTTAATATGTATTTCACATGTCTAGTTGTCGTTGTAAAATGTAAATCAAACCAGTCAGGCTTGGCTGGTTTTTGATTTACGTTTTGGAACATAATTTGTAGAGAGTATTTGATCAAGTCAGACCTATGTTTTGAAACTTGAATTAAATTTTAAAGAAATTAGAACTACATTTTGGAAAATTAGAACTTATTTTTGAGAAATTAAACCTATGTTTTGATAAATTAGACATTGCATTTTGCAATTATATTTTGGATTTTAACATAGGCTTTTGCTGCATATGCCATCCCATACTGTACTATACAAGTCCATAATACTGTACAAGTCCACACTATTCAACACTTTTTAGCCATATGGGCTGATGACAGATTATTCTTAAAAATATGAATGATTTTCTATTATATTTCAATTCAATTTCAATTTATTGTCATTTGCAACGCTCACATTACATTACATAGAAATGATTTTGGCTCTTTTTCACATACAACCAAGTACAGTACAATGCAACAGACAAAGTAGCACTAAAGAGAGAAATATCAGAGAAACAGTGCTATTGAATTGTATTGAGAATTGTATATGTTGCTTTATAAATAAAAATATTAAAAATTAATTTTAAAAATTGAAGTTGAAAAATGATATGTTGAAAATGTTGAAAAATGTATTGAACTGTGTCAATGCCAATGGTTACTTGGTGATGGTTCCGTTAGCTGTATTTAATATAGATATTCATAGAGCTGTTCCAATGCATAGTATTAATTAATGTTGTAGCTATTCAGACTGAAGTTAAGACAGCTATTTATACATTTAAATATGATATTTGTTTATGGCGTATAACCCTGTTTTCAGTACAAAACACAGGTTTTTGATTGTACTGTATTCCATATTTATAGTATTTTTAGACATACAATTGCATGATAAAAGGTATAATATATTTTATATTTAACAATATATTTAATATAT
>NW_022694674.1:247665-252702 GCF_011630105.1 Anneissia japonica | reverse complement strand
TTACAACAATGACACATACGTACGCATCCATTGTGTACTACAGGGCTTGAATAGGGATTGTTAATTTGACGTGATCGACATTGATAAACAATTTCGGGTAGACGCGAGTGCGTCTAAATAACAATGTTTAGACGGTGTAGGCCTTGAACGGACGCGTCATGGACGCAAACAGGACGAAAACTGGATGCGTCTGTTGCGTCTAAAAATTTGCATTTTTTATGGACGGTACTGTATGTACAAATTGACTTTCATATATTTTTAGCTGTGCAATTTTTAAAAAGTTGATTTTAAGCTGTGATTTTAAGCTCGAAATCGTAAACTTTCATGACAGAAAATTTGTGCAATGCTACAGTAGGCCAGCCAAGGCCCAGGGTTGGTATCATCGTTACAGCAGCATTCCCATTCAATTTAAAAACGTATTTGGGACATCATGTTTAAATTCCAACGCTTTCCTGTATGCCTAAGTTTTTAGATTAAGTAACGCTGTTTTACTCATGTGAAAGTTGTCTTTACTTCGTTAGCAAATTTTTTTGCATCCTACTAAAAATCGGCCGGGAAAATAATTTAATTTTGAGCAATGTAGCGGGCCGGATCGAAATTGTTGGCAGGCCAGGGGTTGAATACAGGGGCTTTAGGGTTACTTAAATATTTAATTTTACATTAAGTTAGTCTATGAAGTGCTACCAGTGTTTTCATTTTATAGTCTACAGTGTACCTCAGACTAACACGGCTTTATCTACCAAACATACAGTAGTTTCTACTTTTTTTTCTAATTTCAGTCTATTTCAAAACATAAAATTAAAGTATTGTCACAGTATTTATCATCTAAAATAAATTCAATCACCAATATGATCACTCTTTACCATGCCAATACTACAATGGCTACTAATATTCACATGAAAGGTTCTATATTATAGATTAGTCCATACATACAGTAGCTGCTAACATGTCTTACTGAGCAGCGATTCATGATGATTATCATATTACTACTGGCAATCTTGCGTGGACAATTCATTCACATCCTACACTAGCAAAACACTTCTCATTAAAATATTCAAATGAGATTGATGTTTGCAGAGATCAATTCAATATTGCGTGGTCTGACCTTTTGTCAAATTCTACCATAGGTTATTTATAAATTGATGTATCAAGCACTCGGCACATCCATATATTTAACATGTACACGTTCATAAGACCAAGAGAATATGTTTGAAATAATTTCAGTACAAAATTTGGCACATTTTTTCCCAGAAATCTTTATGTCTTTTTTTAATGAGATAAATTTGGGCTTTTAAAAAACCGAATCAATGGCAACAATTCAGTATGAAATAAATTCAAATATTTAATAATTATTATTTAATATGTATGCATAAAATAATACAATGTTTAAATCGTCTCTCTATTTGAGCACTGTCTCTACCAATTTGAAATACAAACATTAGTATTAATTAGGTACCAACCAACACTCGTATCATAATATAATCAAAATTAATCCTGTATAGCCAAAAAATTCAATCAAACAACCTATGAGGTGGTTAATTTGCCGAAATTATTTTAAATAATGTTCACGAACATTTTCGATACCATAACTCTTTCGGAAATGATTATTTCATTAAGAAGGAACTTTTCATCAAAGGGCTACATTATTGCTTGATAAGATTATAAAATCATTGCTATTCGAGCACTGTGTCACGTTTACAATGCTACACAACATTCCTAATTTAATAGCTGTATTTTATTTCCATGATTTCCCAGCTTTATTTACAAGCTAGTTTCATTTTCTAGATTGACTAAAAATTGCTCCTCTATGAGCGAGCATAAAGTCAGTTGTATAAAAGTACCTGTAATGCAAATTGTAAATGTCTCTGTTAGTTATCTAGCAGTGTGACATTTGCCTTGATAGTGAAATACTTTAGATACAGTATTAAATCCCACCAAATACACTTTTTCTTCATTCAACTGAAAAAGGATCTTTTCATTGAAGGGCTACTATATGCTACGATTAACATCATATTCTTCAAGCATTGTTATTTTTTCTATCGCGTACTGTACAGTAGGCCTAATAGCATTTAACTAGAATCAATATTAAATAAAAAATAATTCTCTCTGAACTAAAGCATTCAGGAAGCATATAATGAATAAAATTTGAAATTGTCTTTGTAATAATAATAACAATACTATTTTGACATACTGTAGGGAAGATGGAGATACTGTACTAAATTAATAATTTTAATAATCTTGCTGTTTTATCAAACATCCACTCTACTATTAACCTATATAAAATTCAATCACTCAATCTATTCTCTCCAAAACAGAGTATAGTAAGTGTGCAATAATCAGTACAATGCTCGCTCAATAAATCAATCAATCAATCAATCAATAATCAATCATTCAATTTATATGGATTCCACCAGTCAATTAAAAATGGTTCGCGATTTCCTAATTATAAATATTCTTTTATTCTGAAATTATCTAAAAAAATTTTACAACAATTATAGTTTTTATCTATTTCTCATGCATTTCTTTTGTTCAAGGTGCTATTAAAATAACAGGTATCATTTTCACCATACTTTTAAAGAACAAAGATCATTTTTATTTACCAAGTATTTATGAGACTGTACAAAGAACAAAGTCACCCAGTGCACTCATCAGTAGGCCTACTGTTTGACAGGAAATGTTTAAATAATTAATATTGTGATTGATTACCTATTTTTCATAGAAGTGGGTTGCAAATAAATGCCTGGCTGTTTTTTGGGGTCATCGGCTGAAAATTCTAAGAGCTGGTCAGAACATCATAACATTTTTTTTTCAAAATTGTTTTGTGTTGACTTGTTGAAAAATAAAGTATTAAAAAATATTGATTTCATTATTTTAATTTTCATAAAATATTCATTTTGATAATAACTATTTATGAATAAAAAATAAGTCTATTTAATAAAGACCACTTATGGGACTGCGTTTTAGTGGTCCTTTACAGTAGCAGCTTTGGTCTCTAATTTAGAATCCCTAATTGAAGATCAGCACTAAAAGTGGTACTGTATTTAAATACACTATTTGGAGGCGGGGGTAGGGGGGAGAATTAAGAAATGATATAGTAATGCAAGATTGTTTTATTTAAAGTCAGAAATCCCACGTCTCCCTAAAATCGCAGTTTTCTTCCGATTTTTTAGGCTGTCTCCCGCCCTCCCGATTTTTATTAATTTTCTCCCGATTTTTATTAATTTTCTCCCGATTTTTTAAATCCTGAAAATTGCACAAAAAATGTAATTTCCACGATGTCATAGAGCAATAAAACAAAATTTATTATTTTAAGCCAATATATAGCTATAAGCCAATACTGTACATAGCTAAATAACAGCTCCATGAAGGCTAGGCCTACAGTATATCTGTGACTCGCCTTGTTTATCCTCCATGTTATGATCTTTTGCATCCAGCGCCGACCTCAATCAATGAGATGGCTGTCAGTTGAGTAAATAAATTTCAACAAATGAACAAAATCAGAAATCTCATGGATGGATGGATGGATTGGGCCCCAATTTTTTGCCGCAAGGATTTTGACCTTAGAGAATCGGTGCATAAAAATCGATTTGCCAATCGATTTTTAAGGATTAAAGTCATAGAGACCCTATCATTTGATTAAACTAGCAAGAATGTAAATTATTAAAACAATCAAAACTTTCACTACCTCCATGGTATATCTAACATTAACTGGCATGTGATTTTAACCAATGGATTTTGACCTTAGAGAATCGGTGCATAAAAATCGATTTGCAAATCGATTTTTAAGGATTAAAGTCATAGAGACCCTATCATTTGATTAAACTAGCAAGAATGTAAATTATTAAAACAATGAAACTTTCACTACCTCCATGGTATATCTAACATTAACTGGCGTGTCAATTTAAACAATGGATAATCTCCATGGCAACGTTAATTAGACTACAATGAAGCTTGTCGTCGTTGTCCCAGCGTCTTGGTATGCTTGTTGTTATTCGCCGTTTTCTTGTTACAAGATTTATTTTTAACTGATCTCCGAGCTTCGTTATTTAGGCCTAGAAGTGAATTTTATTGTCTTGGACTGGAAAAATTGTACGGAATTGGGAGAGGTTTGGTTTTCGGACTTCCAATTACAAAGAGTTTAATACGCAGTCGCGGTGGCGAGGTGCACTCTTCTTGGCTGGTTGGTTGGATAACAACTCCCTGGTTGGATCAGATCATGGGGTACTGTAATTTATATAGCCTCCACTGCATTGCTATTCTCACTCTGCCTTGCATAGATGACTGGGAAACGGCCTTGGGCTTATCACAGCTTGGGTCGGGTCTTGCGTTTAGAGTGTGATAAGACTAGTAGTAATTGCCGATAATCAGCTGACAAAAAGATAAAACAAAGCCATGCTCGTAATTAAAAAACGAGCTCTATATAGCACTAACGAGCTCTCTTTTTAGAGAGCTCTATAAACCTCGTTTTAGCACTCTATTTTAACCATTGGGTAAGCCGCAAATTTTATACGCGATTTTCCCCCAAAAGCGAGCAGCGGTGAAAATCAGGCACCGTCTGTCTAGGTTAGGCCCATGCTAGCTCAATTAATTAGCCTACTGTAGCCTAGGACCGGTTTGTAGACCTAGTATTTGTAATTATACTCACTACAGTGCTAAACTAGGATTCCTACTACATTTTCTACGAAATTCAAGCAATAGAAAGGCATACATCATCTGGGCATGCGTGAACTTTTTCTGATTTCACAATTCATTTCCTTTTATATTTTCTTGGTCTATACTTTTAACATTTATTCCCGGCCCCGAAACTTGGACTCAGAAGTACCGGGATGGTGTCCGGCGGGGGATAGTTTTTACCATTGTTTAGTTAGGTTTGTAGTTAAGATAAAAGTTGTGACAGCCCTGAAACCTTGACTCAGAAATACCGGGATGGTGTCCGGCGGGGGATAGTTTCTACCATTTTTATCTATTTAAGTAATTATACAGTATTTGTCCTACCTGGTAATCCCGGCCCCGAAACCTTGACTCAGAAATACCGGG
>NW_022694674.1:242101-247457 GCF_011630105.1 Anneissia japonica | reverse complement strand
TACACTGCTTACTATATAGGCCTACATCTGTCTCTTATACACAACTAGAAGTGTATAAGTGACAGCTCTGATGTGGTACCTCTGTCACTGTCATGGTTGCATGATAAGATGATATCAATGAAAATCAACGCGGATGTTTTGTATAATGTACGCATGCGCGTGAAGATTTCGTTTTTCTTCGTTTTGTCGCGTCTCTCTCTATGGTTTTGTAGACCCATACTATTGATAAAAGACCCTTGATAAGCCCCAATTAAAAAAAAAATATTAGTTTATCACCCTCGCTCGCATGTCTTCTGTGGTACTTAAAAATAAAATTTTAAAAGAATTTTTTTTTCTTAAAAAAACAATTTTTTGTGAACAAAATTTTCTCTTTTCATTATTTTAATAGATTGTTTGTATTATCTCAATCATATTTTACTTTGAATATCAATGTACCAGAAAACAACCCAACGGTGATATTTGGCTTCAGAAAAAATAAACAAATTTTAAAAAGTCTCCCTCCCTCCCTCCCTCATCACTTTTGCAGCATAGATAAGGTGATAAACTAATAATAGGCCTAGGCCTATTTTTTATAGGGCCTAATTTAACACGTTTGGTGTATACGAAGACCAAAGACCCAAAAAATGAGGAACCCCTCCCCATCCCCTTGTCTCTCTTTTAATGAAAATATATCACCATCATAAAATCAAAATTACGAGATTATTTGATCTGTGAAATTACCAAGGGTCTTCGTCTTATAGACACTTTGGTTGCCTAAACGAAGACTGGACAATGACCTGAAAAAAGAAACCTCAATTTTTTTTCTCCAATAGAGTATCTGTTTGTCAATATTTCGAAATCATCATAAAACACTCCCTCTTTCATCATTTACACGGAAGTAATATGAATAATATCAAAAAATAATGAAGGTCTCGTTTTATAGACACCCTGGGTGACGTGCGTAATTCGAAGACCGATGAAAACCGGAAAACTCCCCCTCCCCGGTTTTCCTCTTACTTTTAAAGAAAATCAGGAGTATCACAAAATCAAAGATTCTTCGTTTTTTAGACACCAGGTGCCTATACCTTTAATTAGGCCTCGGTATCTCATCCACCCATGTTGGTGTCACTACCAAATAACCTGGAGGCGGATGAAGGGGATGAAGTAGAGGGGGGTGCAGACGGTGTGATCGCACCCCACTAAATTGTATTAAGAAAAATAATTATTGTATTGATCTTCGGTCTTTTTCACCATCTATAAAACGAAGACCCTAGTTATTTGTTGTCTTCATATTGTTACCGTGTAAATGATGAATGAGAGACTTGGCAATGGTGTTATAGGATGATTTTTTTCAAAATATTTTTTAAAAGATTATGAGAAAAAATAGAAGGTAGGCCCTATTCGTTTTTTAATATTTTCTTTTATATCCTTGTAGACACCCTTATAAGGTAACGAAGACCCTTGATAATTTCACAAACCGACGTCCATAAATCTCGTAAATTAATTTTGTGATAGTTTGATATATTTTGATTAAAATTAAAGAAAAAATATTGATCTTTGTTTTTCGGATCTTAGGTCTTCGTTTTAGCAGGGCTGATCCACCCTGACCAAGACCCTGACCTTCTCCGGGCGAACTGGGCGAAGGTCAGGGTGAGAAATAAGAATAAAATGTTGACCATTTTTCCAACAATCACACTTACTTTCCTTGACACTTATTTTGAACATTACCGGTACCATTAACTCCACACTAGGAACAAGGGTTTCCCATGTACCCCAGGATATATTTTTTAACTAACATTTTTGTAATCCTCAAAGTGTCTCATTAACGAATTTTGATGTTCCCATAACAAAAAAAAATGTCCCATGGTGTTGTTTGGTGGCCATTTTGGTGGCCATCTTGGATTTTCAACAAAAATCATTAATTTTTATAATTCATTGACTAAAAATCATATAAAATCAAATGAACCTCTAAATGTATATAGTAAGCAGTAATTATGTTCTTACAAAAAGATTCACTTCGCATTTAGAGGTTCATTTGATTTTATATGATTTTTAGTTAATAAATTATACAAATTAATGATTTTCGTTGACAATCCAATATGACTGCCAATATGGCCGCCAAATGTATTGAGAAGTCATTTTTTTGTATTGAGAACATAAATACTGCTTACTATATATACATTTTGAGATTCATTTGATTGTATATGATTTTTAGCTAATAAATTATGCAAATAATTGATTTTCATTTAAAATACAAGATGGCCGCCAATATGGCCGTCAAATGTAAATGCAAGGTCAATTTTTTGTATTAAGAACTTATACACTGCTTACTATATAGGCCTACATTTAGAGGTTAATTTAATTTTATATGATTTTCAGTTAATAAATTATGCAAATAATTGATTTTCATTCAAAATCCAAGATGGTCGCCAAAATGGCTCCAAACGACAATTTTTTTCGATGGGAACACCAACATTCGTTCATCAGATACTTTGAGGATTACAAAAATGCTAGTTAAAAAAATATATCCTGGGGGTGCATGGGAACCCCCCCCCCCACTGTTCCTACTAGAATAATGCAACTACCCACTCCAGTAAACCCGTACCCAAATGTAAGCGAACTCATACCCACTATTAGCGATTTCGTACCAATAACTTTTAGCGAACTTGTAACACAAGACACAAGATAATTTATTGTCCAAGTAACAAAAGATACATGAGAATTCTGTTTCCACTGGCAGTAAAAGTTATGTTATACAACAAAGATTTAACTAACTTAAATAATCATCAAAATAAATTACCAAAACATATACACTTAATTATTATCGTAAGTCAGCAAGCAAGATATTATACGTTTAACCATTTATATTTTAACAAAAGAGATGTATTTGTATTTATTTTATTAGTGCAAGATTATTATATTATATATTATTTATTTTATTTTATTCGGCTTTACACTGGCAACAGTACAAATATATATATATACTGTATATATATATATATATATATATATATATATATATATTAATAGAATTTCCAGTGAGAGAGCGTATCAACAGGTCAAGCACCTCTAACACGACACGCTCTCCAATTATTATTTATAATATATTTAATGGTATTATTTAATGATAGTTATTTGTCTTTATATAGCTCGTCAAGCATAGCCTATGTTTCATATTATGATGTTAAAAAAATAATAGTTATAAATAATGCACATGATTATGTTTATATAGCCTTAGTTCTATTTTGTCTATGGTACAGGTTAGGTCATTAGTTTGATCTGGTTTGATCAAGGATGTATAAATGTTGTACCTCTTTGGTTTGATACTATTATTATACTAATCTTTAACAAAAGTTTAGTAGGGCCTATTGTAGGCTACAATCATTCATGCTTTATTTGTAATGGGAAAAATAATAAATAAACAAATAATATTAAATGCAAAAAATATTTTTTATAGTAACAAAAATAGTTATTGGGGGAAAATATTTGTGAAATCTGGTCAAAATGGAAGACCTGACATAACATGGTATCATCGAAAGATTTATAAGAAGAGTGTCATCGAGTCTTTCCCTGTTGGTATTCTCTTTGATGCGTGAAGAAGAGTGGATATCCAGCTCCGTAGCCAAAAGGGGAGGGGCAGGCTCTAACAATGAGGTAAGCATGCCCCACCCCTCACCCAACAACGAGTCTAACCACGGGCTTCAACCCCCTTCCCCCACACTTTATCATGGCCATGAGGAGCTTAACTTCAAACTCACTGGAGAATTACTCAGTGCCTCGGAATAGCACGCTAGATAGACAGCAAATTATAAGTGCTGTTTTATTATTATTATTATTATTATTATTATTATTATTATTATTATTATTATTATTATTATTATTATTACTATTATTATTATTATTATATTGAAGATTGGAAATATGGAAGGCCAAGTAACACAAAATAAAATAACATATTTCTTTATGATTGACACCTAATAGGCCTACCTACACTTAGTCAAATAAAGTACTTTACAGCCCCGAAAGAAAAAAAGTTTTCTAGGGGACAAAGCCCCCGAAAAATATAACAATTTAGGGGTTTCAAATGCTTATTTAATGCTGAAATTAGACATAGGCCTAGGCATTTCAATCAAATTGTACGTGGCTTTATCAAAAATATTTTTGTTTATGTGGCTACTGTACCGGTATTGTCAACAAACACTCCCTGACATGGTTTTAAAACAGCTTAAAATTGCTGAGATCGTCGGAGCGCCAGGGGCCCTCTACCCACACGAGGGCTCCGCCTCTGAAACCAGGAAAGGGGGAGGGGAAGCTCCTCGGTACCCCCCATCCCCCTTCCGCAACTGGTGTAGTCACGCATTTCAAATCACTCAAGTTGGTAATTATGCCCGATCGCTAGGGGATCGCTAGGGGATCGCTAGCGCTGATAGTCATGTTTGTACATGTTGTATGCTTGTTTTGAGAAAATAACACATTAAAAAAAGGCCTATTAAAGAAATTCTGGAATACGAAAGAATATAATAGGCCTCGCGTGTGAGGGCGTGAGGTAGAAGTTAAATGCGTGAGACTCCCGCGAGGAGATGCGTGGGCCTTGACTAGAGAAGTGTGTAGTTGTTAACTTAAGTTCTTTCTACAGCAAAGGTTTTGTGGATCGATGTGCACGTGTCTCCTTTAACATGCGAAAACTCTTTTTAGGTCATCTGGAGAAGAAAGTTATAGGGCCTACTGTCGTCGTTTAAGTGAAGCCCCATCTTTAGTTAAACTTCGGGTGTCTATTAAACGGAGACCGCGAAGACCCCAAAACGATGACAAAATCAAAATTACGAGATTATTTGAACGTCTGAGATTATCAAGGGTCTTCGCTTGACACCCACAAAACCCACCTACAAAACAAAGACCGAAGAACAGAAAAACGAAGACAGAAGTTGTATAGACACCCTATGAGTGTCACTGAACAGGCGCGGATCCAGGATTTTCCTTGACCCTTTGCACAGATGGGTGCAGTGGAGGATCCAGAAATTCGAAATAGAGGATGCCCAGAGAGGGACCTTCACAGATAGACACCTTAACCCCACCAAGGTTGGGGCCTGAGGTAAGAAAAATTAAGATATACGTCGCTTCTACATGGCCGGAAATGGCACTCTCAGGATTTGTATATAATTCTCGATCAGTTTTCTTTCCATTCTTTAAAAATAATTTTGAAATATTTACAGGAGCCCGGGGCGACTGGGTTCCCAGAATTCGCCACTGCATGGGGGAATCCTCAACGCTCAGGTGGCCCGGTTTTAAAACAAATATTCCTTATTACAGAACTTCTAAAAAGATAAACGAACACGTTCTTGAGTGAGTGAGAGAGAGGGGGGAGGGAGAGGGGTGG
>NW_022694674.1:232838-242049 GCF_011630105.1 Anneissia japonica | reverse complement strand
TTTATTCTATGGCATTTTTAGCGCAAGCAACGTCCCGTCCACATTGGAAATGAACTATAAAACAATATCAATAAATATTATGACTGTCTCTTATACACATCTAGATGTGTATAAGAGACAGCGCAATATGTGTCCAAGCCATTTCCATCTACGAGACATGATTTCTGTACTTATTTTCTTCGAATTTGTTTTCTGTAGAATTACATTATTTTGTACAATGTACGGCCATCTAATTTTGAGGATTCTTCTTAAGCACTTGAACTGGAATGTGTCTAGTTTCAATTCGTCGCTTTGGTTTACTTTCCAGGTCTCACATCCGTATAGTAGAACTAATTGTCGGTCCACTGATGGACAAATGTTTCAGGATGTCGACACCAAATCAATCTTTTTTTTCTGGCTGTGAGAAAATCGATCGCATCTCTCAATCATTTACGTTGTTTTCCCTTGTTCGTTTTGCCATCCATGGAGTCTGTTACTGTTTGTATTTGTTTGTACTCCTGCTGACTACAAGTTCAACAACCAGAATGAAAACGACTGAGCCAAACCTCATTACCATTATTGTTATCAATATTAATAATAATAATAATAATAATAATAATAATAATAATAATAATAATAATAATAATAATAATAATGTTAATATTATTTTATTTATTTGTATTCATTCCCCTCCCACACTAGCCTGGCTAGGCCTTTCTATTACTACCACCACTACCACCACCACCACCACCACCAGTGTGTGGCTTATTTTATGGGTCGATAAAACATGGGTACCGTACGATATCTCGATAATATTTAGCCTAACCCATAACCCTTTTCTGCGTAAGGCACCGTATTTTCGACATTAAATGTGGAATACCCTGGCTTTACTACTTGGCTAGTAGTAGGCCCTAGGTTGTGTTGTCAGTTTCTGTGGTTATCTTTTAGGTCTACGTACGTAGGTACGACAATAGAGCCTATAAATATACTTGTTCGTCACGGGGAATTCCAATTCCCCGTGACGAACACTGATGAACTGGCTGTAAAGATATCCAAAATACTAGGTTCGACCCGCTCGAGTTCTCATTATTTTTCATTCATAACATAGTTTTCCTGTTTCTATTTCATACCCTCTTCGCAGCCGCTGTTTGGTTCCTAAGACAATTTTTGTGGAAATCATACCCTCTTCGCAGCCGCTATTTGGTTCATAAGACGTCTTTTTGGTAACAACTGCGCATGCTCGACATGGCTCGATAACGTCACTTACTCAATGCACATGCTCACTGGCTGTCTAGCATTTCCAAGCGCATGCTCACTTTGTTTTTATAGATAATTCTCGGGCGTTATTTGGTAACTGCGCATGCGCATTGCTTAGTTCGGAATTCCCGTTTCTTTGTAGTAAAAGCTACCGCTACCTACAGTAGTAGTGGTAGTAGTAGTAGTAGTAGTACGGTAGTAACTATAGTACAGTATTTTCTCTTGATCGTTACACAGCCTAAAGGTGCGACGCGAAAAAGTTATAACTTTGTTCATCATTAACCGGGCTGTGTGCCCCATGTAGAGAGACAAGGAAGATATTGCTGCAGTGGCGTATCCGGGGGGAGGGGGTGCTCAGGGTGCTTGAGCACCTCCCCCTCCCCCTTCAGAGGTTGAAAACAATAAAAGTTCTCCTTTCTAAAAGTAAAAAAATAAGCGATATAAATTTTAAGTATTAAAGTGCCATTCCTTGCATCTAAAAGTCCCCAATTCTTAACATTTTTTCACCTCAGACTCAACCATGATGGATGTCACGTGGATATAGTAATTTTCATAAGTTTCTATGTATCAAAGTGCCATTTTCTGGCATCTAAAAGTCTCAAATTCTTACAATTGTCTCCGCCTCAAACATGGTGGGCTAAGTTGGATGGATTGGTAGTTTTCATAAATTTTAAGTCGTTTTCGGGAACATAAAGTCTCAAATTCTCAAAATTTACTGATCTGTACGATTTTTGTAATATTCAAGTGCTATTTTTTGGCATCTCATACGAGCCAAATTCTAAAACTTTTTCTCACATGAGGCCCAACCATGGTGGGGCTCAGTTGGATATGGTATTTTGAGAATTTTTTCGGGTAGGCGTACTTATTAATTAATTCGGTTTTTTTGTTTTTTTGTTTTTTTTTTCAATTCATCAAAAATAAAAAGAATTAAAGGGTAATTTAAGTTCCATTTTCGGGCTTCCAGAGGTATAAAGAATGAAAAAAATAAAAATTAAAAAAGAAAATAAAATAATAATAATAATAATAATAATAATTAAATAATAATAATAATAATAATGATAACGATACAAGATACAAGATAACGATAACGATTACGATAACAATAACAATAATAATAATTCTGGATTTATATAGTGGCTCACGTTGACACAACCTCGAGGCGCTTGAACATTATTACCCCCGAATCACATACGGAACACACACTCAGGCGCAGGCTGTGTTTAAACCTACCAGGTACGGTACCTACTTGTATTCCTGGGTGGAGAGAGACAACCGTAGATAAAGTTCCTTGCCCAAGGACACAAACGACTTGCACAGCGAGAGTTTCGAACCCCCGACCTCAAAGTTGGGAGTTCAAGCCACAACCGATGCGGCAACCACTTATCTAAATTCATAATAACGCAGCATGTTATGAGTAAACATGGGTGCAGGACCTGTCTCTTATACACATCTAGATGTGTATAAGAGACCGAGATAACGTACGGTACCATATTCCTACCACTACCATTAAATAATAAATATGTTTTGCTGTGACCCATGCTGTATTTAAGTTTTTTAATTGCACGGATGATACCTCAAAAACCAGCTCAAATTTGCAAGGAAAATCACAAGGAAAATAGAATTGTATTTCTGCATAATACATTGTTTATATTAAGATTAGTTCAAAGCCTAATAATTCGGCAAAATCTGTGCGGAAATCTGCTGTTTTCCGAAGTTAACTTGTGTAGCCATTGCGGTGGCTGCTGATTGCATAAAATTCACTTGTGTGTTGACAAGGCCTACATATTTTATATTAATGAAAATCATTTTATAATGTACCATCCAAGACTATAGAGATTCAAATTACTATACTGTACATTGATGATTTGTTTATTACAATTAATGAAACTACTTGCTTTTGTTATAGACGAATTAAACGGAGCCTACGCACTTTAGATGAAGGATCATGGGATTGTAGTGTGTGTACATACAAGAACAATCCTGAGGCATTTAAGTGTGAGATGTGCGATGTACGAAAAGGAACATCAACAAGGTGACATATTTTTTTTTCTTGTCTGATTGGCTATTAAATGTGGCAAAGACAAGCCAAACCAGTCACTCGTTGCAAAACACGATTTTTAGTTCTTAGTACAGGTTTAAAAAGTAAAACGAAAGCTATAAAATAGTAAAAGAATCATTTAAATCCAACATTTCTTTATAAAGTTACTTATGTTTGAACATACAGCTGTTTAAAGAACAATATTTTGAGAAATCAGCTTTTAAAGTTTATGATTTCGGGCACTTCTCAGGCAGAAACCAAATCGTTACAAATTGTTGATTTACATCGAAAATAGGGATGATAGATATATTGAAGTTATTTTAATGCAATAAAATAATAAAAAATGTTGACATTCCAGCATGTTTTGGTCATTATTCCTGAAACATGATTTGCGACGAGTGACTGGTATGGCTTGTATTTGCCACAAATACTTTTAATTATGTTTCAATGCTGCTCTGTACTCAAGGTCAATGCAATATCATAGCCTTATTTACATGCAGTTCGAAGTATGGAGTTTGCTACAAATACTGTAAGAGCCGAGAACCCTTTTAGTGTTACAACTTCGTTTGATTAGTAACATTACATATTTAGTATGAGCAATCTTATTTCACCCTAAGAACAAATTGTAGTACTGTACTTAAATACCAGTTAATACCATAGGTATTGTCAAGCCACTAGGGGCGCATAAGGCTGGAGTTTATCACCAGTTTCTGTAGTGTGAAGTGGATGAGAATGTAATACTCCCCTAGGTGGGACGCTGGTCCACCGCAGGTTGCTAATTGATACATCTGGGTTGACTGAAGCAATGTAGATATTATGTAAATATGTAAAATAATTAATGTAAAATCACTTTAAAGCAGCAATGGAGTGAAACCCTGACCTCAAGATTGGGAAACCAAACAAAAGCCAAACCAGCTTTTGCAGTTGTCATGGTAACACTTTTATTTTGTTAGTAATGTTACAAAAAATAGCCATGGATAAAAACTTCATGTCTTTAAAGAAAAGTTTTCTCAAATGGAATAATATCTTAAGTTAATGTGTCATATTTATTTGATTAATAGTGTAATGGCAAATAGACTTTTTGGAAACAAAAATCATGGTTAGTAACGTTACAGTTTGTCTTTAGAGGAGAAGGTTACCCATTTTATATAATTTGAGAACTGATTTAGCATACACCCAATTTTTGAAATTACTAATCCTGTGCGGGTTTGTTTACGTAGACACTCTTAACTGAATTTGTGAAGACGTCCCAGGTGCATTGTTCAGTCTAGGCTTAGCAACAGGCCAAAATGCATAGGATAGGAAGATGGTATGTACCTGGCATGTCACCAAATTTAATTTTGAGCGTAAAAATCAGTAAACTTCTCCTTTAAACCAATAATCCAATGTTTGGTTTGTAATTATTACAAGGTATCAAAGTTCAAATGATGTAGTCTGAATCCATTTTCAAAACATATTTTTGAGAAGCAAATCTGTAATGCGCTAAATTCGTATATAAAATTCCTTGGATAAACCAGTCCTTCATCCATGCTTTTGGTAGTTCAAAATTAGCATTGAAATTTTTCCATCAAAACACTGTTGACAGATTTTAACATACCGGTATATTTTTAAAATGAAACATGATTATTGTTTTTTCCATTTAGAAATGCTGTTTGTGCAAAGACTTTTGAAAGTCCACATTTTCTGCAGCACTCAATTATTAATTTAGACTCCAATCAACACTAAATTATCTGAGATTTCCATTTAAATAGAACAGCAATCATGAGTGAGAATGCATCGTTTTTCACCATGTATATTACATAAAGACTGTAAATGCTTTCAATCAAAATCTCTTCCTGATGGCGGGTGTATGCAGAAAGAACAGTTTACATAGGCTACGGTCACACTAGAGTCTCAAGCCTGGCTTGACTCACCGCGGGTGAAATCCAGGTGAGTTCACATCACGAAAATCTCACCCGCGGTGATTCAAGCCAGGCTTGAGACTCTAGTGTGACCGTAGCCACAATTTAACATACATAATCTGCTCTATCCAGGTGAGTGATGACATCGTCATTTGAGACTGTCGTCACTAGAACTTCTTTGGGTCGTCTGTGGATGTAAGTTTGTGGCCAACAGTTCTATGCACCAACAAGTCTGAAGGAGAGCTTTTCTTAGTACAAAAATATAAAATCTATATTTTTCCTGTTTTGACGCAGCAAACTTTCCTTTAACCACCATGGTCTGAATTCTCCTTATTGTTTCCTGCAGTACCAATTGATTTATATTTTATATATTTGATAAAGGTCCAGTTTCATTCAGCTGTCTTCAAAGCAGAAAATTGCTGCTTTCCTAAATCCATCTTTTACCAACCACCAATCCATCTTTTACCAACCATCAAGCTTGCGCTTGGTGGCTGGTAATCTGATCCCCAAGTAGCAGCGAGTACTGCAATGCTATTCCAATGGTGTTATGTTTCAGGAGAAATAATACAAATTGATATTGATATTACTATTTTTATTTAATTATTATTTTTTTATTAACATTATTGTATTTTACAGTATTATGGTAATTTTGGTTTATTTAAGAAATATGCTAAGGAATCTTTCACATAACTTTCTAATCTTTTTTTATTTTTTTGACTATTTGTTTTGCTGATGAGTGCTTGTGTATTCCAAACATTTATTGACATACATGAACTCCGTTCCTTCATAGTATGCCACTCACCAGCAATCTGTATACTCTTGTTTCAATGTATTTTCTTTTCCATTCAATTTTAATGTTTTTATATGTACTTATATATTTTATGGAGGGAATTAATATAATAATAATAATAATATGTTAACTAGAGTTAAAATTAAACTTTCTTTACTCCTTCAAATTTTTTGAAGAATTTGTTTTTTTCTTAATTCAGAAAGCCTCGATTGAACCCCCAGTTGGTTGCTCAACAGCAGGCACAACAAGCTTTAGCACAGCCACCACCAACTATCAAACAGACCACTAGGAAGGAGAACAGAAGGAGTACAGAAACAAAAAGAAATAGGTTAAACATCAATTATTAGGCTTGTTATCATCCTGGAGGTTCCAATATTAAGCATCTTGTTGTTGATTCCCATTCATTTTACACATACAGTACTTGAAAATTAAATGCAACACTAAACTAGACATCACCTACTAGACAGTATAGTGCCACGATGCTGATGTGCCAAGTACTGTAGTCAGTTATGTAGTCAGATGATAGATGTGTATAAGAGACAGAGGTACAACAGACCTGAGGATAGGTCGAAATATTGGTTTTCTCCAATAAAGTGTTTCTGAAGTCTATACATGGTATTCGTTTCCTATATTCTTTTCTTATATATATATATATATATATATACACATACATATATACATAGATATATACATACGTACATATGTATGTACGTACATACATAATGATAAGGTGAAAAATATGATAATTAGTGCTAATTTGTTACCATTTTCATTTCAGGCCAAGGTTAAAAAATGTGGACAGAACTTCGGCTATCACAACTGAAGTAACAGTTAATGATATTCCCGTTGTCATCACAGAATACAAGGAAAAGGTTCACTCAAGATCTTTGAATGCAGAATCCAGTAGTAGCCAGGCAAGCCTTGATAATACTAATAATCATGTATGAACCTTTACATGCAAGGAATTGTGGACTTAGAAGGAGCTTTGATAACGTATTTTGTGGTTGAACACGTATCTCCTTGCTGACAAATCATATTCTGGAATAAAAGGTGGTAATTTTTGGTGATAATTTACTAAGCCTTTATGACACTAATGCACATACTTTGTAATACAGGAATTTACTATTTAGACAGTGGTTGTAACTGCTGACAATTATAGTAGCAGTGCATTGAATGTGAAACAGTTGGAATAGTGTAAGTTCTATTTAAAGCTTTTGGAGTTGTTTTTGCATTTTGGTGTCAAAAACTATGTATATGCGAAGTGTTCCCATGGAAAAAAATGGACAAAATCACACGTTAACATTTGAAGAAAATCAATAATTAAGTTTGATAATTTTAGTGTATGATAATATCTGTCATCCGACAAAATTTCAACATCTGACAATTATAACTTGCAGTGTTGTTAATTTATATTGATCACTGAGCTATCAATCAAAATTGTAGAATTTTTTTTCACAAAAAATAGATTTTATGTACCGTGCAACCCCTCCTTTGGGACATCCCTATTAAGGGGACACCCTTATGAAGGGGACACATTATTCTGAAACAAAGGGAAATATCTTTTTTAATACTACGGCCAACACCTGTTAAGGGGACACTATTATAAGGGGATAGGAACACTCTATTAATGCAGTGGGGACAATTTTTGGGTGCTAAGTGGTTAGATCAACACATTTTCTACCCATAGTACTCGGCATGCTAGTCACTGGTAGCCAAATTTTCTATCAAAGAATGGCTAATAATAATAATAGTAATTAATATAATTAAGGGACACTATTTTTTTAGTGTATCACTAATTGTTTATTATCGTATCACCACAACTAAATAGACTCAAAATAACAATATTTCGTTAAAATTTATATTTTTGAGCCATAAATTTAACATCAAACTAGAATTTTATTCTTCATCCTTAAAATCATGGATATCAGAATAGGCACACTGTGTGTGTGTTACTTTGTATAATCTTGTTAATTTTTATCCTTATTAGGGGATTTACTAATTGTTTTCTCTCCTTTCTGTATACTTTCATATATACACAATATACTGTACCAAGGGTTCTCAACTGGTCCATGATATTAGGCCGGCAAGCAAAAGCCGAAAATAGGTACTGTATAATTATAGTAAAAGCTGCTAGGCATATTGCATCATTTCATGCTACAATACCAATGTTGTTTGGATGTGGGAATGGCCTCTAGACCCTAGCTCATTTTGCAACCTTGAATGTTCATGGACCTTCAATTAGAATCAATCTCCAAACTTGGACCCTGTTAAAATGTAGTTGAGAACCCCTGGTATACTGTAAATCCATACCATATCCTGCACCCTCTGATTAACGGAAGTCGTTACTCTATTCATGATGCTTCTACCTGTCACAGCACTTGAATCATGGAACAATATACAAATTTTGTTGTTTTACATTTACATCTATTTTATTTTCATATCATAAATGTACTGTATTTGCATTGCTAATAGTTACAAAGAAGTTTAACTGCTGTATTTGTAACTCAATCTTAGATAAATTTAAATAAAATTATAAAGAAGCATTCTACTGTATGTCATCCTTGTATGACTATGTACTGAAACCCCTATTAAAAAGACAGTTTCACATTTTTGATAGTGCCCTATTCAGCGATAACCCTTATTAAGTGGATGCTTTTCTTGGTTCCAAATGTGTCCCCTTATAAGGGATTGTTCTGCATATTTGCTGGCCAAAACAAGTTATTATTGCTGCGAAGCAGCCAATTCATATTCTTGACAGCAATTTGACCTCTGAAATGTCATTGTTTGTCAAAAAACAAGTGCCTAAGACAACTGAAAAGCGGAGTTTCCTTCTTTCGTTCTGCCGGGTAAAATCAATTAATTTAGCCGACGTTTGTAGACTAACCTACTCGTACCAACGTCCGCATGTCGCGCTAGCACTCTAGGCCTAGACTAGCTAGGATGGTATACGCCTAGCCTTGAAGGGACGAAGGTCCCAATGAAAAACAACGTCGCTTTTTGATAGCTAACATTGTCTATTTAACATCACAATAATTCATTATTAGACCTATAGTTGTTTTTTGAATTGTACTCCACAAATCTCAACCGATACCTCGCACAACTGGTAAACGTCTCTATCTATTGTCGTGACGTCATGGCTCGCTGGCTCACACTTGCGATGTCTCACACTTGTGATCAAATAACACGCTGGCTCGGACTTTGGCAACACTCTTTGGCAGTCAACTCGCCCCTAGAAAACCCCGCCCT
>NW_022694674.1:213262-232598 GCF_011630105.1 Anneissia japonica | reverse complement strand
TGTTATCTTTTTATTATTCATTATTTTCACTTGACTCGCATAAATAATTTTGTTCGAACAACATTTATATGCAGTTGTACTTCGCAGCACTTCACTTGCAATTTGAAATTTCTAGTCTTAACCATTATTATTAGCAACATTTCAAAAGATATTAGTACAGTATGTAAGATATGCAGTTGAGGTTGCAGTATAGAATGTGACCTTTCCAGTGGTCTCAAGTTGAGCATAGCAACAGATCAGAGGGTGTGTCTACTGAAAATTGAGATAGAAATGGATTTCTTATCATCTGTCGATAACTGTATCGGATTACCAATATAAAAACTTTGTCGCAACTGCATTTCGACTCCTCAACGGTTGCATATTTGATACTGGACGGATATTTTACATACATGATGTAAAAAATACCTAGAATGTAATTTAATTTGACACAAATGTCCTGTATAACAAAAGCTTTAACAACAATATTCTTGCACGGCTACCAAGATACAAACAAACACTGATTTCTCATTCTGAATAATAGCTCATATTTGATATTAAAATAAAACAAATGTTAACATTGCTGATTCTTCATAATAATAAATTATAGTGTCGATTGTAGGCCTGTCACTGAACTGTGTTATAACACATCCAACATTTTAGATCATTATTGAAGAACTTTATCAAGAATATGTCCAAATATAAAGTCATGTAAGAGTCATAAATTATTGAGTACTTTACAAAGTCTGATAAAAATTAATTCTCAATTTCGTCCTTTTTTACAGTTCTACAGTACTAGTACTAGTCATAGGCCTAGCCATTGACCTTTGGTCAAATTAGACCCAAATTAAATCTCCCCAGTGCTTGCAGACCTTCATTGGTTCCAGTGCAGCAAAGGATACAATACAAGGTGTTAGTCCTGGCATACAAGACACAGCACAATCTGGCGTCTGGTTACCTATCTGAGCTCGAGCAGATTTACTAGCCCACCAGAGCTCTTAGGTCAGGTTCCCAATGTCAGCTCGTTGTTCCAAAGACTATAACATCCATATGGCGGGAGAGCTGTTGCTGTGTCAGCTCCAACTTTGAGGAACTCCATACCAATCTCCATCTCCAGTACTTTTGCAGTTGCTCGATATATCCGATGGACGCAGATGCTGATTGAGCAATTTAAACACTGTTGTATTTGCGTATGGCCATGATTTTTTTATACGAGGAACAGTTTTTTGGCGTTCCCAAAACGGTATTGATTCTTTGCCAAAGAACCATCCTTTCAGACGCCAACAGATGTAGGGTCTGTTCCATCTCAACCCCACTATGGTTGGGGCTGAGGAAAGAAAATTTATGATTATGACACTTCTAGATGACCGGAAATGGCCTTCAGAGGCTTAAATTTGAATATGATCTTCCTTTTCTCTCCATTTGTTTTAATTTACAAACATTTGGGGGTGGGGGCTTCCCTCTTGATCTGGTTAATGAGCTTTTGTAACATTTTATTTTATTTTGTTGCACATTGTGATATATATTGACAATGACTTCTGTGAGACAATTGATAATAAAGCGGTGAAAACATGATATTAGGAATTTTGCGGGATATGGGTTATTTTCCGGGAGATTCTTGCTTGCTTGGAGTTCCGAAGACTCCCACGATGTTCCGGGAAACTTGGGACCCCTGAAACAATATCATGTGATTTTATTTTCCTTAGCAAGCCAATAATCCAATCAAAATCCTGGTACTGTGGTTGGCATGATTTGATCTGCGGAGTGGACTCGCATTTTCTTATGTCAATTTCAAAATTAGGATATTTCTCCTGGATCCATATGAGCTCCCTGGACAGTATCTTTTCAATTTTCCTCTTCTTACATTTGTCTGGTCTTACTTCTCTTTTTCTTTTCCCGACGATTTGCACCTAGCACGTTTTCATCTGATTTGCCAGAAGCCCTGCATGATCCTGGTAATCCATCGACAGATGGCCAACGAGTTCCACCATCACCACCACCACTAATTTCATCAGCTAGACTCACAGCATTCTTTTCATGAGCCATGCTTTCTGAAAGATATGTTTACTGCAGAACCATTCGTAATCTACGGTTTCCACAGATGTCCAGGCCTACATAATGTTTTTCATTCAAAAAGTGCCCTGAATTTTCTAAGTTCCCATAAGAACCCTGAATTTTCATATACTTCCATAAGCACCCCCTTAATTTCCACTCTTAGAATAAAAATATGTACGGTACATCATTCATAATATATTATGCCAAAACGTTGGTGCGTATCACT
This sequence comes from Anneissia japonica, assembly GCF_011630105.1. Lineage (NCBI taxonomy): Eukaryota > Metazoa > Echinodermata > Crinoidea > Comatulida > Comatulidae > Anneissia > Anneissia japonica. Next base: position 230,341 of record NW_022694674.1, on the reverse strand, counting down.
TGAATTGATCACAGAAAACTGTTACAGAGTAAACATTTTCAACTATAGGCCCTATTGGTGGGCCTATGTCTTTTTATAAGCCCAAAGATATCAATAAGTTGTTGCACACTCTCGCAATTTAAAAATGTTATTCACATCACAACTCATCAGTTATCACAAATTCGTAACACTGTAGAAAATCGGAAAAGAAATATTTAAAAAGTATTTATTTATTAAACTTGATTTTCCCAAAGGATTGGGCTTGGACAATACGATTTGTTTTTAGGCCATTGGTTATTTAATATCAATCACTATTTTATTTTTGCACTGATTCAAATACAATGTCCATACAAGGGCTGAAAACTATGTCCCATCGCGATGTTCAGAGCAGCAGTTGTAGATGGCTACACATCCAATATTAAAACAAATGTAAAATCAGGAGTACCACAAGGTACAGTTTTAGGACCCCTCATGTTCTTACTCTATATTAACGACATCACAGAAAATAGAATGTCTGAAATAAAACTATTTGCTGACGATTGCATATTGTTTAAATTTATTAATGATGACCAGGATGCCAAACAACTACAAGATGATCTAGATAAAGTAGTAGAATGGTCCAATAAATGGCAAATGAAATTTAACCCCAACAAATGCCAAGTGATTAAAATAAGCAATGAAAAAACAATCAGCATTATAAATATACAATGAGTAATGTTATTCTGCAATCAACAAAACAACTTAATTATCTTGGATTTGAGCTTACCAACAACTTAACATGGGGAGCTCATATTGACAGAATGACCAAAAAAAGCAAACAATACGCTTATTAAACATGCTAAGAAGAAACTTTCGTAATTGCCCTATTGAAATTAAAAATAAACCTTACACTACATTCGTTAGACCCACGTTGGAATATGCGCAGACAGGATATGGGATCCATATCAACAAAACCAAATCAACAAAATACAATCGACTCAAAATAAAGCAGCTCGATACGCCACTAAAAATTTTGAAAGAAATAGTAGTATTACGGAGATTAAAATTTTCTTTTTTCCATGCACTATAAGGGCATGGAATTTATTGCCAGAGAATATTAAACAAGCTAAATTATTACCTGTTTTTAAATCTACATAAATGATGGTACAACTATCGTTGCACCGCCTAGAAGCATGTACTGTCAAGTTATGGGCTTCAGTTTGATGAAGCAGTCGATTGTCATGTACTAAAAAAAAAAAGTCATACTTGTTTTTAATAAAAAAACGCCCAAAAAGGGGGTCCGGGAAAAATTTTAATTCTTAGATGGCGGGAAATGAGCTTTCCAGACTTCAGAGGTGTCTCTTTTAATGACTTTTTAAGTCAACTGTCTCTTATACACATCTAGATGTGTATAAGAGACAGGTACCAAATCAAATGTAATACTACCTACAACAACAACAGGTAGTACCCCCACCAGTAAGTACTATCAATTAAGGCTACAGCAAAAGAGGCCAACCTAGGCCAAATTACGGGCTAAGTTAGGTCCTCCCTAGCTGAGGCCCCTAGCTAAGCAGGGTCCTAGGCCTGACACAACAGTCACGCTTCACATGACATTGACTGAAATTTTAGAATAAAATTGAAATAAATTCAAAACATGGGACAATTTGAAATTAAAATGGGACAGTGCATAAGAAAAATATTACGAAATAATAATAAATTAAATATATCATTCCGGCATTTATAAACTTGGCTTAAGCCTTATAATGTAATTAATATTAAATATTAATAATAAATAATGAATGATAATAATAATAATAATGATATAATGATAATGATATAATGATAATGATATAATGATATAATGATAATGATAATAATGATAATAACAACAATAATAATAATAATAATAATAATAATAATACATAATAATAATAATAATAATAATAATAATAATAATAATACATAATTACCAACTGTCCCGCATCGTGCGGGACGGTTTATTTAGCACAAGTCTATGCGTGATAACGAATTATCATGAATTCAGGGGGAAATGGATTTAAAATTAGAAAAAAATGGTTTTATTAAAAATAGTAACGGTCATGCAGTAGCTTGAGACATTAGAATGCTTCCGTATCTCGTGCGAGAATCAATTCGCCCAGAAAGGTGCTATTTCCCGACCAAAACAACCCAGCCAACCACGCGCTTAGTCTAGCTATAGAATCTAGTACCGTAGTCGCGTGCGGTCTTGACGTTCATTATTGTTTTAATCCGCCGTTGATTATGTGAATGGAACCCGGGCCCCCACCGGGGTTCCACCCCTGCAACCGGCGCCCTTCCCCCTTAACTGGTGTTGTCACGCATTTCAAATCTCTCAGGTTGGTAATGATAATAACAATAATAATATTAATAACAATAAATAATTATAATAATAATAATAATAATATTTAAATAAATATATATAATTTCGCCATTAATTAACTTGGCCTAAGCCTTGTAATCACGAAGCACTTACAGTACAATACTATTTACTTATTTATTTGGGCCTGAAAGTTCTGGAGAACAGAGCAGTGACACTGGTTCCGATCCTGTCTTCTTTTTTTTTTTTTCTTTTTTTTTTCTTTGCTTTTGTTAGTAATATTTCTCAGTTTTTTTTTTGTTTTTTTTCTTCTTCCAAGACTTTGCATTTCAAGCGCATAGAGACTATTGTAATAGTATGCGCTTAATAAATATACAGACATTACCATTTACTAGGCCTATAATTAACAACTATGCCGCAATCATTCATATTGGTACTCTGCTTTTGCGCATGCGCAAAACACGTTCGATAAAGACGGTTATGAATGTAATTCATGAGATTTTACCAAACTATCCTACGTTACGCAAACTCGCAGCCCGCAGGCTCTCGCAATCTGGATTTATTCGGTGTAAACACCAAGGATAGCCCACTAATTTCTAAAAAAAGACTTATTTCCAGTGGGGTTCTTCTGGTGGTGATTTGGCAGTACACCGGGAGACAATCCCCTACACTTTTCCGCAGAATCTACTGCTTTAAAGGGCCATAAATGTATACGGGATCAACGTCTTAAATGTCGATTAATAATTTGTCTGCACGTTTGATTAGGCCTATTGAATATCGTATGGTTATATTTCACAAGTTTGTTTTTAAATCACAGAGAGTGACTACCGCTGTTAATGCCGGGAAATCTCAGCACCACGAATATGTTTTAGGAAATGGTTTTAAAAGAAATGAGCTAGATGATTAGCTGCCGTTGGTTTATCTGCGAAAGTAATAAGCATTAGAGCATGCAGGCCTACTTGAATGGGTTATTTTTTACGGAATTGAGCTGTTAGTAGTCGATTGTTCCCGCGACATTGTTCTGGAAGCATGTCGACACGATACGACTTCATATTGTGTAGAAGCCAGCTCATTGTGATCAATTGTCTGATCTGTAAAAAATAATGATAATAACGTTCATCCTTCGCCATACGGGAATCGGAGCATAAAGGTCAAGACCACGGCGTTGTTGTGTTCATGACTGGTTAGCTTTTATGCGCATCAGGCAATCTAGTTATACTATACGCGGCATCCAAACAGGCGATCGAGCACTGTGCGACGATCTCACACCGCGCTGGCGATAATCGCCATACGGATATGTTATTACGAAAATTTGGAAAGAATATTACGGTCGCTGAAAGATAACTTAAGCGAGAATGATTTCAGAATGAAATTTAGTAACGCAGTAACATAATGTGGTGGAATTTTCAACGAACAACGCCTTTTTTAAGGACACGTTTACTGAGTACTGAAAGCAATCAGGAAGCATATGTCGATTCAGGATTTGTATTTTAGTCATTGTACCACTACCAATGTTGATGCATGCATTACAATGAAGTATCACAGCGCTCATTCTTGCTGAGTTTCCTGATTTGTTTCTGACTTTTATCAATCGTAACTGTGAAACGCAGTGATGTATTTGTGGCTAATAATTCCTGTTGTGAATTTATTTGTTAAAATGCATTTAGAAATACTGCTGATTACCTTACTCTGGGGAACATCTAGTGTTCATGCAATCAAGTCGTTGAAATCACTATCATCGCATGAAATAGCTAACGTCGGCAAACCATTACGACTAAAATGCTCGGTTACTGATATTTCAACTCAAACAGTGCATTGGCGAATTCTCTCAACGGAGACTATCATATCTTTCAATCGAGATATTTCTGCAGCATTACCTACAGATATGCAAGATCGGTATTCAATCGTTGGCAAAGACGATAGTCAATTTACTTTGCGAATTTCCAATATTAAAGAATCGGATGAAGATGTATATCAGTGTGGGTATACTAACAATAAAGAAGATAAATTCAAAAGTTTTGGTTCCATAAACGTTACAGTCCAATCGATCAGTACTAACGAAGTTAATCCACTATGTTCACTAGATCCTCCCTCTGAGCCAAGTATTCTAACAAACAGTTCTTCGGTCACATTTACATGCTCAATTTCTAACAATAGCATGCTAACAGGAGGTTCGTTACAATGGGTACGAGATGGCCATATATTGAAGAGCAAAAATGAAAATACGTTATCAATTTCTTTAAATGTTAGTCTTAATGATATAAACAAATTATTTATTTGTCAAGTACACAATACGAATTCCAAAACGGACATAAAAGAATGTTCAATTCGAACCTCTGAGAATCCGATCACTTTATCAAAGGAGACCAATAATGTCAAGCTAAGTAGTAATGTGAGCATCACTTGTAATGTCAGGTCTTCGTCTGATAGTCCTTCTTGGGATTCACCCAATAAAGACATCCTGAAACGTTTCAGTCTTTCAAACAGAAATCAAACTTTATGTATTTCTAATGTAACTTTGTCTGATAATAACACGGACATTGTCTGTAGTTTTCGTAATTACACAAAAAGTAGTAGAGTAATTGTGTATTTGGAAAAAGTCACCAGAGAAAGTACAACTGCTGTTTTAGGGGAATATACACCAACATTAAACAGCACCTCGGAAAATACTACTAAAGGTGTAATATCTGATAGCAATTCTATTTACCCTACGTCTTCGGGTGACAATATGGGATTCCCGTTCAACACGGCACCAATGTTTATGTCAACTGAGTACGGTATTCAAGAACCGTATGACACTGCAATTATTGGAAACACAAAATCTTTACTGAATGTTACCAACAGTCCTCCGCCGAAAGAAGTATTATCTGGATTTCAGGAGTTTTTACAAATGCTGCATATGTCGTATCGGGTATTCATTGCTGCAGCAATTGGCACTTTTGTTCTTCTGGTTCTGCTATTAATACTCGCGGTATGTTGTTATAAATACGTTCAAAGTAAGAAACCTGCTCGCTTAGCGATCAGTGATTCATTTTATTCTGGGCTAGCGAATGTTCATAAGAACACCAATTACCCGGTTCATTATAATGCTATGCATAAGCGAGGTTTTGGTCATAACAGCACAGCTAGCTCATTATGTGGTGAGGACGACATTGAAGGAGGTAATCTTTTAGACATCATTGTGCAAGGAAAATTTCCTGAAAGTTGTGAAACGCAATTTAGCGACACATTAGAACACTGCAATGCCGATTACCCGTGCCTATCGCCTGGTAAAGATTCCTGTAACCTAAACACGAGTGCTAGAGATTACGAGACATCTGCAGATACACTGGATGGCACTGATGAAGGCATTGGTTCAGGATCTGCTGAAACCGGATTTGATTTTGATTTTGAGTCACCGATGAATACAAAACAGAGTAAGTGTTCGCATCTCGAGTCTGAAGAAGATTGTATTAAGGACACTCTTTGCTAAACTGTACGTACAATGCTGTAGACAGCATTTGGCACATATTTCTAAATCTAGAATCTGAATGGAACAATATAACGAAAAGTTAGAATGCAAATTAATGCCGAGGTATTTTTGAAAACACGATAAGGAATATTATTAATAGGCCTATACTTAGCCAATTTTCTTATGAATTCGACTTAATCTTTCTATTGAAGTATTATTTGGTTTTCTTTGTTCAGTTTTATATATTCCATTAACACATTACATATAATATCAAAACACTATACAATATTTTAAAGTTTGCTCTCTGTTCAAGTTTAGGACTTTCCGTTCTCAACGCCCGAGGCCTTTACAGTTTCTAAAGTCGGGCGCTGATTGTATATACATGGTGACGGGGCGTGCATTGTCGTAAATTATTTTAGATAAAGAATATGTAAATTAATTGTATATAAAATTATGTAGCACTCTCAAATCTATATGGAATAGGCCTATATAGAATCCACAGCATACAGTATACCGTATATAAATATACATTTTGTATTTAAGGCCGTGCTTTCTATACACACAATATATATATATATATATATATATATATATATATATATATATATATATTCCTACTAGCTTGACCACGTCTCCACTCTATGTAGACTCAGTTGTTGAGTGGATCTTCGCCTTCCATGTGTCCGCATGGTCTAACGGTATAGGCCTAATTATTATTTGATAGCTGCAGCCTCTAGTCCCGCCAGATACACGTTTTTCATACAACTGAAAAAGGAAATTTATCAGACTCATCAACAAATCGGTATTCTGACAGGTCTAGGGCCAAGAATAGTACACATAATCCACATTTTAATTAGTCATCTATTGTAATGAATACATGAAAATGTACATTACTATTGACCTCTTTAATCAGCAAACACTCCTTTCAAAATTGAAAGAAAAATGAGCATTTTTAACACTTATCATTTATATCAGTTAATAAACATTGTTATTAGAGTGTAAGCCTATTGCCAAACATTGTGATATCGCGCATGCTATTAAGGCCTATTGTATATAGGAGGAATTTTCCAATTTTTGTAAGTTTGTATACGTAAAATTTCAAATAAGCTTAATGATGTTGGAAATTATTTTGTGAAATTATGTGTTTATGATACAAAACACTTTCTGTCTATAGTTGTTGGAACATGGATAGGATATTTTAATAAAAGTGCGCACAGATTAAAACAATAAGCCTAGTGTAGTGTATATAATACTTGATGCCATTAAGTAAAATGCTTCATATGAAAATTATGTTGATAAACGATCAATATAATTGAAATAAAATTAAAGGAAAATTGAGTAAATTATTTTTAATCTAAATAATTAATTGTTTACTATTTTATAACGATTTACCTTGAAGGTTGGTGGAGACCACCATTATGTTAGTTGGTATAACTCAACAAAATGGTATTGTGGAAAAATAACCTTGGCCGCAGATAATATGGAACGACCAATGACTTCCATTTGTGTGAATCACTGTCATACTAATCGGTCATAAACCACAAGCACTTTGCTGAATTGAATAAAAACGTTTCTACAGAATTTTGTTGTAAGTCAATTTTTTTGTCCGGAAAAAGTAACTTGACGACCCTAAATCTACTTCATTAGACACAGTTCAATAAAAAAAATCATCAGGTTATTTGATTATATATTCATTAAACTGATTTCACCTCTCACCTTAAAAAAATAATAGTTAATAAAAATAATAACAATAACATTAAACATTAACAATAGAATACATACATACAAACATACACCCACACATACATGCATACATACATTGCATAATTTACAGCGCTATTTCATGAAGATCAGAGCGATTTTTGCTTTTTTTAAATTTTTTTTCTAATATAATGAATAAATAGTAACAGGCATATTAATAGTAATGATAGAAATAATAGCCCCTATAGGAATTTCAAAAACATACCATTTTTAATGCTCGATGCATGAGACAAAATTTGTTTATAGCTCACAAAGGAGTTTGGAAATAGCCCATGAAGCACAATGAAAAATAAAAACTTCTCATGCCAATTCATATAATTCTGAAATAAGTGACAGAGTAACATTAAAATCAAAGCCAAGAGAACTAAATCATTATGATTATCATATTCCGATGAGGTAAGGATTGGGAACGTCTAGCTAAGCATTCGGTACAATAACTCGACAGGTAGGGCAAAACATCATTATTATCATCTTATCATATCATCATTATCATTATTATTATTAAGTTGTTTAAATATTATTATTATTATTATTATTATTAATATATATATATTATTATTAATATATATACACAAATTGCCTTTAAGTTTCAGTCAGAGCAAAACTCGTCTATTTTAAATTTAAAATAGACGAGAATCATACGGGAGAACAAAAACAGACAGTAAGCCTATAATCAAGGATGGCTTGGTCTTTTGTTACCTCTTCTATCTTCGCTTACTAGACAATAGTGAAGAAGACAATACACAGTATTATGCTTCTTTAAAAAAAAACTACCAGTTAAATTCTGATAATATTGCTAGCTTGGTGTTACAGCAGATAACGGCTTTACCAAGGCCACTCAAAATATGGTGTGAATAACAAAGCATTACAACAGAAGCTAGGCGTAATTATTCATATGAGATCACTCAGTCTAGCAATATTATATCATGCATTTATGTAAGTGGCTGGTCGTTTAGACGTACGCCCATTGTTGCATTGTTTGAGATACAGACTACCACAAATCAATGGAGATGTAGATATATTTGTATGTTGAATATGATAGGCCTATAATGAATGCATTTTTATCTATAAATGTCCTCATAACAACTTTTGGTTTAAAACGGGTTTTGCTACAGGTTTTCAATATTATATTTGTTGAATTATATTTTCAAATTTATTAGGAATTATCAACTATATTATTTTTTATATAAAACTGTTGGTATAAATGGGATTCATCAAAATATAAATTAGGTAATATATGTTCTGTCTTCATAACATATACGTTAAACATGCACAAGTAAAAGTAATATTAAATAGTAATATCAGTACTTGTGCCTTTTCAGCTGTATTGTTATTGCTTGTCACAGCCCGCAATGAGTTTTGCGGTAGGTAATGAGTATAGGCCTCCAAGTATTGTACCTACTATACTTGGAGTGTGGGACATGATTAACTTGGCGGTGTCCCATAAACATCGCCAAAAAAGAAAATTGTTGGTCACAATTAGCATATTGTTATTGTCTATAAACTTAATATCATTGTAGCCTACGATATTCTTGAAGTCAGGCTATTCAGTTTTGTTGAAACAATTTAATTCAATTATTCAATATTTATTTTAATTGTCATTTGTTTACAATTTTATAAAACACATGAAATTCATTTTCCAACGACAGATAAGAAAGCCGTTGCAACAATTTGGCTGAAAATGTAATGGGGAAAACATTTTGTCGGGGGGTGGGGGTGGGAGAAAATAAATGATGCATTTTTTAACAGATTTTTAAAATCTGAAAATAAAATTGGTTAAATAAACCTTTCAAATCCCTAAATTGTCAAAACAAACTTCCGGAAACTCCGCCCTCTGGACCCCTCAGTGGGGTTCAGACCAACTCTTGACCACGCCCACGTACATACGTTCTCATTGGAGTAAATATGAGGACGATTCTTGGGCTTGGGGCATATATAAATATAATCGTCGGCAATTTTAGATAACACATTAAGGAATGATAATATTTTTATTTTTTTTTTTTTTTTTAGAAAAACGTATTGTACCCATGAGGTACGGTATAGAAGGCCAAGTGATATACACCCTTGGACACCGAAAGGTCCACTGATTAATCTCAAATAAGAAAGTCTAATAAATACTCCAAGTATTGAAATTCACGCATTCAGGGGCGGCGCAAGAAATTCGCCGAAGAGGTGTCCAAGCTCCCCGACAAGGGGTCCGCCCACCCCCACCGGAAAGTCTAGTTTCCCTCCACCCCCTCCCCCCACCTTTCTTTTTATTAAAAAAATAATAAAATGTTGTGTTAGTCAAAAACCTGCAAGTTAAGAGTCTCCCTGTCTGGGGTACTAAACCCGGAGGTTAGTACTAATCGGAATGCCTCACCCCACCTTACACCTTTCCTAACAAATGTGCGCCTTTGAGAGTATTTAACATTACGGACAGAATCACTAAGACAAGACTACAATCAAAATGTGAATTAAGATATTTATAAAGAAAGTGCAATTCCACGTAAATTCACTGTCGGTGAGAGTTTCAGGGGATTCGGCAAACTGGGTTTCACATTTTTTGAGTTGGTACTTGGTATTCGGCAAAATGGGTATTTTGGACCCCAGTCCAAAAGGACCCATCCTAATACAATAACTCTACAACAGGGCATGGACATTACGGTCCAGTTAAGGACACCAAACACTAAGTAAAGTAAATTTTCCCGGTTCCATTTTATTTATTCGACTTCGATACAGGCATAGGCCTACAGTACAGTATAAAATAACAATGAGATAAAGTTTGCCGGTGACAGGAAAAGGCCAACAGTGAACAAATGCACCTCTGATAGCGCCATTCCCGACCTGCAAAAAATAAAGAATATAACATTTATATAATACTCAAATTTGTAAAACTAACTCACAAATACAAATAACATTAACTCGCAAAGTCCCACCACAACATTTCTTCAATACAATTAAATATCAATTCCCGATCTCAGAAGTGGTCCGTAACAGACTCAACTAAACTGAAATTTTAAAGAAAGTGGTAAGGTAAACGGCTACTAAGATTTACAGAATTTTAATCAATAATAAGATATCAACCAACATCAAATTAGAAAAGAAAGCAGACGTATTTTTGACAATAATATAATTAATACTGTTTATAAACAGGGGACCCTCTTAGAAAAGTTGAATCTATGGTGTCTGTAGATGCTCGGAAATACTCGCTGCCACATGCAGAACTGCTATCTTTATCTCCGCCAGTGGTGGATACAAAGTTAGTGGGAGATATATCCATACTTACCTAAAGCCTTACCAGGGTTGTGACTGAGTTGAGCAAATATTGAAGAAAAAACAAATTAACACCTCTTTATGTTAGGAATTAGCATCTGGCAACCTGTACAGCCACCACCACTCCTTATCCAAAGGCATCTATACTTTAAATTGCGGAATGATAGTTGAATAGAAAAAACATGCACACGGTGTTTTAGTCTATTTAAATATAAAATTCAAATGACACGGTGGTAAAAAAAAATATTAAGATTGTTAAGATTTTTAAGTTGTTTATTTTTTACATTCTGTGAGGTTACACTCCTATGTCTGTCTGTCTGTTAACAGCAAGATTACGCAAAAACTAAGTACGGAGGTATGCATTCTGGAGTGACTGCTCTAGTATTATATTTAGTAATTTCTAACAACTTAGCAATTCATTTCCTCACCTGAAATGAGCTAGTTTGTGTTTATTTAATAATAAAGATACCACAATTTATATCATGATGAGTTTGAAGTCAAAATAAGTGGAGTGAAATTGAATAGCTTAGTGGTAAGATTCTTGCCTTCAAATCGGCAAATTATTTTTTTTTTCTACTGACGAGAGAAGGAACCATTAAGAACCGGTTTTTGTTAAAAATAACATTTCTTTATGGTGGTAGAAACAAGGCCCACAAAATCAATCGAACCGTTCTTTTTGGGGCAGAGACGTATCCGGGGTGGGAAGGAGCCGTGGATGCCCCCCCCCCCTTTGTACACAGTGTTAAAATTTTAAACTTGTTCTTTGCTGGCCAATACAAAATTCTTTCCTGAGATCACTCAAAATGAATAATTCTAAAATATGTATAGGTGTAATTTTTGCCCTACCTGACGTGGAAATGTACCGAATACTCAGTACATTTGAAAACAACTGCGAAAAAAATCGCAAGTTGTTCTCGGGGGGACTCCAACCCACGATCTTCAGATCACTAGCCTGGCATCATACCTCTAGACCACCGAGCTTGCGCCTGATGGCCAGGGTTGAATTCGAGTCCAAGGAAGCAGAGGGTACTGCAGTGTTGATAGTAATTGTTATTGTCGTGATGGAATAATAAACAATAACTGGATTTGCGTCAGGAGAAACATGTATAGGTGTAATGTTTGCCCTCCCTGGCCATCAGGCGCAAGCTCGGTGGTCTAGAGGTATGATGCCAGGCTAGTGATCTGGAGATCGTGGGTTAGAGTCCCACCCGAGAACAATTTGCGATTTTTTTCGCAGTTGTTTTCAAATGTACTGAGTATTCGGTACATTTCCACAACATTTAAAAAAAAGGAAGGGAAAAAAAAAAAAAAAAAAAAAAAAAAAAAAAAAAAAATTACACCTATACATGTTTCTCCTGACGCAAATCCAGTTATTGCCTATTATTCCATCACGACAATAACAATTACTATCAATTCTAAAATAGCCTAAGTAAAATGCTTCAGCACATGTTATACATAGGCCTACTATAATAACACATAGGCCTAAGCGTGATTGTTAAAAATCTTAAATCCATAAATCCCAGGCCAGGTCTTTTAAGATACAGATGTGATATTGTAAATGGTTCAATTTGATTTCTTTCCTTTTGCAAGCTTTCATAAGGTTTTGTTTACTACTACTGCTACTGCCACTGCCACTACCACTACCACTACCACTACTACCACTACTACTACTACTACTCATAGGCGTAGATCCCGGAGATGGGGGATATATCCCCCCAATATTTGACAGGGGGGATGGTCCATTGTATCATCCCCCCAATATTTTGACTATGTATGGGTTAAAATGGAGCTTTGCACACTTCAAAAGACTGTCCCAGAAATAATTTTCAAATTCTTATGCGCTTACAAAGATGAAAATTAGCATAATGTATTAATGTTGATAACAAAATTATTTTATCTGGTACCAATCTAAGCTCTTCTTTCCTTTGATCTTAGATGTGCTTGCAAAGCAAGCCACATTTTCACACTGAAAGGTGTGTACGACATCAGTAATCTTATGTCCATTCCAAGAATGTTTAAGGTTTATCGGTTGATGAGGAATTCATTGATTAGGTCTAAAATAGCAAATTGCATCAATTTTTTTCCATCAAGGTTTTTAATTCTAATTTCCTCGGAATTGATGAAAACTCCATAAAATGTGCAATTTTATAGAGGAAATTGGCCTACCGTAACACGAAAATTAATGCGCGCGAAGAATTTGAGAATTTTACACTTTTAGAGGATGCATTTATCAAGGGGTGGGGAAAGATTTTCCAAAGATGGATATTTCCCCTTGTCCTCCGGTGTTTTTAATTCTAATTTCGTCGGAATTAATCAAAACACCTTAAAATGTGCATTTTTTAGAGGAAATTGGACCATTTTAACAAGAAATGAGCGCGAAGCGCGCGAAATTTGAAATTTTTAGGCACTTTCAGGAGATATAAAGGGGTGAGAAAGATTTTCCAAAGATAATCATTTTCCCCTTGTCCCCCGGCGGTTACGCCATGGGGCAGCATAGATCAAGGAGTTATGACAGTTTTTGAAGTGGAGAAGGGGTTGCAGGGTGTTGTGAGTCTGATCATTATGATATCTTCCTTTTTATTCTTGTCTTTATTTTTCTCTTCTCTTTTTCTTTTCTTTTCCTTTTCTTTTCCACTTATTTCTCTTCCCCCTCCCCTCTTTCTTTTCTCTTATTACCCAGCCCGGTACGACGGCTTGGTCAGCCCGGTAAAAACTGTCAGGGGAGGGGCAGTCTGCCCCCTCCCCCACCACTGACTAACACGCCAATCATCCCCCCCAATGAAAAAATACTTTTCTACGCCACTGCTACTACTACTACTACTACTACTACTACTACTAGTAGTAGTAGTAGTAGTAGTAGTACCGGTAGTAGTAGTACTACTACTCTACGAGTAAAAACGTTCAAAAGCCCCATTTTCCCCAATGGACCACACCGGGGTGCTACGTATCTCGCATAAACGGCTCCCCCATTTCAAAACCCTGGCTACGTCCCTGACATCTGTGACAGCCCCTCCCTGCTCCCCCTATTGCGAATTCTCGGATCCGTCTGCAGATGACGTCATGACGGATGAGATCAAAGTAGCGTAGTTGGGAGTTCATTGCTCAAAATATATCGAAAGTGATCCAGGGGGCGAAGCCCCTAAAAGTTTCGAATGTAGGAAAAAATGGCCCAGGTAAAAATGGTCCCGGTAATAATGACCCCTGTAATAATGGTCCCCGTAAAAATGGCCCAGGTAAAAATGGCCCCAAATGACAAGAAGGTAAAAATGGCCCCAAAGAAAAAAATCAGTAATACAAATACAGTTACACAACAGATGCAAATAATGTACTGAGAGATTATCGGAAAGCAATGGCCATTAATAACATTTTTGATAGGCTTATGTACAAATAAAAGTTTAAAACGTTAAAGTTAAAAGTTGTGGTTATAAGATCATCAGGTTAGGCCTAATCCTTCCACGTCGGTGCGTGCACTGAAAACGTAATTTTTGTATTTATTTATTTTTTCAATTGGATTTAACATGTGTATAATGATTTTGATAAACGATCATAATTCTCTGTACTATTTATTAAACATTTAAAGAATGAATTTCCTTATGTTGTGGTCATATTAGACTAATATTTTTAAAGAAGACCATTCAACAAACAACATAGGTCCTATGCCTAACAAAATTTCCACGTCGTACATGCAGAAAACGTATAATTTCCTGAAAGTTGGATATAGAGCGGACTTCCTTGATTTAGGCCTAAAGAAATATAAATGTATGGGTCTGAACTTTGTAGGTGACAAAGTGTTCTTCCTTATGTTGTGGTCATATCATTAAAGACCATTCAAGAAACAACACGAAACATATAGGCCTATCAAACTTTTCAGTTAAACTTTCCGCTTCCGAGCTTGGATATAACGTAATTTTTTAGACATATGATATTTTCATGACAGTCGAGAATGTACTGATAAATTGTAGATTATTACTATGAAAATGTGACGACGAACTCGGGATATCCATAGGCCTCGGTTGACACTCTTATCAAAGGGCCTGTAAATTACCCTTGCACAGGAGCCTGTCATCACCTGCTATGATGCCTCCTCCCCCTCCTCTTTATCATCATCATCATCATCATCACACCATCATCATCATCAACAGTCCATGGTAAAATGGGGGAGAACTATTAATTCAGTGTGTAGGCCTACATTCATCAATAGACGTCTCATGTAAGTAAGTACATTTCTCAGCATCTAGAAAAAACAAAACTTTCCGAAGCTAGGAGAACCCCAAGACCACCGCGAAGCACCCCCCCCCCCCCCCCCCCCCCACCCCCCAAAAAATCCCTAGTCTTCCAGCGACGGAACAAGCAAACATTACGTTCTCTTCCCATGACCCCGCCCACTGATGAGTGACCCCCATTAGGCCTCATAAAAAATTTATTAGTTATCACCCCTTCCCTCATCACTTTTGGGAAAATTCTTTTTTTTTTTCAATCAACATGTCATATATTTTTCGTTTTTCCATCTTTTTTCACTTGAAACATCAGAATTTCTTGCAAATATGTTTACTGGTACAACGAAAACATCTATTTTAATATAGGCCCTAAATTTGATTCCATTTTTGAATGACTTTTTATAAATTTGTCCTTAACCATTGATTTACTTGCGAACATCGGTAAAATGGGGGCGGGGTTAGCAAAAAAAAAAAACAAAACAAAACAAAACAAAAAAAAAAACCTCCCTCCCTCATCAGTTTTTATTCTTTGATAGGGTGACATACTTAGGCTAATACTTTTTTATGGGGCCTTATGTGCAATAGTCAGGGTAAAGCTTGGTTTCCATATCGCTCACCTTATCGGCGATAGTCGCCGACAGTTGTCAGGTTGAAGCTGGTTCACTTTTCCGATTGCGTTGCAGACGCAGACGAATCAGGGTGCATTTGCTAGATGCATGCCCTGCGCAATCGGAAGGACACCCCGATTCGTCTGTGAGCCAGTGTCACACGACTGTCGCCGATAGGCTGAGCGATTCTATGGAAACCCAACTAAAACTCTGGATCCGCGCCTGAGAAGTCCCTATTCTCAAAATGTTCTATTCCCCGGCCCAACATGGTGGGGGCAGTGAGGTGGACCCTCACGTACGCCCGACCGTCAAATCCTGCATCCGCCCCAGGTTGAACATACTGTATTATACCAATCCTCAAACTCTTCCACCTCTTTCTGTCTGATGTTTATTATCACGTAATTGTGTTCCCGACAGTAGGAAATGTAGGCTAATGTATGAAAGTTCAGAATCGTCAAATCAGTCACTGGTTTTATTTTTGCATGTCATGAAATAACATACAATGAAAGGAAATTTAACAAAAACTAAGACAATATATAACCTAAGTTGGCTAGCATTAACTATAGTGTGAAAAACACTCTGGCTCTCAGTCCGGTCTTAGGATTATTTTAACATAAATAGGCCTATTATACAGACAATGATTAAATTAAACAATAATGTAAGTAAAATCAATTGAAAAGCAAAGCATATAACAATAAAGTAATGTTAATAAAGTGATATGATAAGGTGACATGAAAATAAACAAGGTAACCAAACAATAACCTAAAACAGGTATGAAGTAAAATAAGGGCGGAGATACCCAATGTCAGATGTAAATGTATAATTAGAACTATGGTCCTATGCCAATATTGTTTTTAATATTTAATTAAGCGCTTGAAAATGGGTAATTTCAGGAGAAATTTATTCAAATACAAGGCCCGGTATCGCAGTGTACTGTACAGCTGCTCTGCTGTAACAGAGCAGCTGATTTGCACAAAATAAGTACTATATTATTTATAAGGATGTGCAAATGCATGAGCTTACGAATGTTCTATTCTATTCTATTTTGCTACTATCCTACGAAAACAAAAATCCGCCCGAGGCCGGGTGGCGATTTTTTTCCCGTACGAAACATTTGCATGAAACTTCACTCGGGCCATCTCGGATTGACACGAGTGAGTACAATACCTGTCTCTTATACACATCTAGATGTGTATAAGAGACAGTAGTAGTAGTACCGGTAGTAGTAGTACCTGTCTCTTATACACATCTAGATGTGTATAAGAGACAGCTTGAAGTCAGGCTATTCAGTTTTGTTGAAACAATTTAATTCAATTATTCAATATTTATTTTAATTGTCATTTGTTTACAATTTTATAAAACACATGAAATTCATTTTCCAACGACAGATAAGAAAGCCGTTGCAACAATTTGGCTGAAAATGTAATGGGGAAAACATTTTGTCGGGGGGGGGGGGGGGAGAAAAAAAAGGAG
>NW_022694674.1:190580-213222 GCF_011630105.1 Anneissia japonica | reverse complement strand
AGCACAAGGGGCATGTTTGCATAGCACAGGACTCCTTGGACAAGTTTTCGCTTTAATTGGAGGATTCAATTTTTATTTTTAATTATAATTAAAGCTACCTTTGACTGATACTTCATGTAGCTTTCTGGAAATTTAGTTATATAATTTAACAGCAAAGTGCAACATTGCATCTTTTTATAAATCATTGCTGCTTGAAAATTCTTCCTTTTTTTTTTATTATTATCATCGTAATTAAGCTGATTTAAGTACCGTACTACCTTAAGGTGTTCGGCCGAAATTTAGGCCTGCCTAGGCCTAGTAGTAGTAGGTGGATATATTATATTATTACCGCGAAGTGGGGCGGGCGTACATGCCCAATAATTTACTACGTGGATAGCGAGATTTTTCGATCGCCATGCAAAGTTAAAATAAAATCCCAGAACCTCCTCCTTTTTGGAATTTAAGGAAATTAATACATTTTTGTTTCTTTGTTGGATCGATTGCAGCAACCCCAAACCCAACATAACGGTATTTCACATTATATAGCATTTATCATCTATAATAACTGCTAACTTCCTACCCTATCGCGTTGTTTTGTTTTGGTGACAACATGGCCGGTGTAAGTCACGTGATTGAAACCGAGTTGGCCAAACTCTCTCTATCTACGGCTCTGTAGGAAGTCTATCATCAACATTATAGATTGAGAGACTCAGAGAGGCTAGCAAAGGCCACGGATAATTTGAACAGCGGCGCTATATGATCTTTGGCAAAAAAAAAAGAGTATTATACTCTTTGAAGCTGCTGCCCGGAGAGCGGCGCGGCGCCGTGGTGGCAATACATATAGGCTAGGCCCTAGCTAGAGAGCTAGCAAGGGTATTAATATACTCTTTGAGGCTGCTGCCCGGAGAGCGGCGAGGCGCCGTGGTATACAATTACAGGCTCAGACTAGCCTAGCTAGCAGCAGCAGAGTGAGGAAGTGTGAGGTATTGACTGTATTGAGATGGCGAAGACTACAAGAGGAAGCAATTGGCCTGACGATGAAATAACGGATTTGATAGATATCTGGAAAGAGCCCGAGTTGAGGGAGAAAATAGATTCAAAGAGTAGATGTAAGACAGATATTTGGATTGAAATTGCCACTCGGCTTTTTCATTTGGGATATCCAGCAAGAACTGGACCACAAGTCCACAATAAAATAAAGGACCTGAGAAGATCGTACGTCAAAGCGAACACTGTTCGTGAGACAGTTAGGCCCAGTCCCTCTGGGTCAGATGCAGGGCTGGTCCGACAATTTCCATTTTATCACATGCTACACGAAGTAATTGGAAATAAGCCTGTGTCTAGGCCAAGTTTGACTGGGGGAGAGGGTGACGGTAAGTGGCTATTAATAATTATTGCATAAACTCAGGGCCTACAGTAGGCCTAGCTAGGCTATTCTGGCTATTATCATCAGGCAGAACGGTGGTGCACAGTGACGTTTGCTCAATATGCAGATTGTGCAAGCTCTTCCTTGCTCAGTTTGCAAACTGTACAAGCAGCAATGAAATCTTGCACAATTTTAAAACTGTGCATGCAAGTATTTCCAGACCTGCCAACCTTTGGGTCATGAAAATCTGGAGATTTTTTTAAGAATCTTAAAAAAAATCTGGAGATTTACCCAGTGGCGTCGAGAGTGGGGGTCAGGTGGGGTCGCTTCCCGGGCCCCGGGTCTACTGGGGGGACCCGGATCAAGATGAAAAATTTGCGGGGTAAGAACAAAAAAATCTCCATAGGGCCCAAGCCCAAGCCAGGATGAAAACTTCTGTTGTCAGAACAAACTCTTAGGAGGAGATTTGGGGAGCGGCCGAGTGGGGGTCCCAAGTGAAGGGGGGGGGGCGCCCATGTGAGGTGTTGCCCCAGGGCCCTTACTGTACTGGCTCTCGACGCCACTGGATTTACCAAAAAATCTGAAAACCAAAAGATGATGAAAGACACCAAAAAAGTCACTTCACTGCAAATTTTTGGCCGTTGGTGGCGACATTCAAATTGAAAATGGCTGCTTGTTTATTGCAGCGCGAAGCTAGCAGACGGCGAATATATTGAATAATAACTACCAAATCAATCTACAGTAATTATGCCTAAATCGGAGTATTTTTGGGAAGAGGGTTGGCCTGTGACATCGGGTGAAAATTACATTCGATCGAGAGACAGGTGCGGATTTAGGAGGTGGGGCCTGGCCCTGCCCTGCCCCCCCCCCTTTTGAGAGGAAAAAAAAAGAAAAAAGAAAAGAAAAAAAGAAAGAAAAAGAAAAAAACGATAGCCCAGAATGCCTCAAATGTTATTTTCGGGCATCTAAAACACAGAAATTTCGCGGGGGCATTCCCCTGGACCTCCTACTATTTCAGTGTTGTCTCGATCGCCCCAAATTTCGGCCCTCCCCCCTTTCGGGGCCCCCCTGGATCCGCCCCTGGGAGAACTGGAGGTTTAAATATCGGGTGACACCTGACAGGATCGGATGAGTTGGCAGGTCTGTATTTCCTTGCACAATTTGAAAATTTTTTGCAATATTCTTCACAGTTTGCAAACTGTGCAAGAAGATTGTTGAGGCTATTGATTTACCTGTGTTCTTCATGTTGTTGTCATTGTTTACGTCGCTGTTGTTTTTGGTAATTTGTTTGTTACCACGATTTACTAAAGTTTGGTATTAACGCTGTGGCTAGAGATACGGTACCATATTTCTACTTCAATTTTCTAAAAGTACGATAAATGACATTACATCACCATCACCCAATGAAGAGCCAGAATATGCGTGACATCATCTTTCAAGACCGACATTGTAGATTGCCCACAGTGTGAGGTGAGGTGGTGTGAAGTGAGCGGTGTGACTAACGAATAATGTACAATACTTAACACGTGTTTAGCTAGGCAAGAGTACAGTATTTTCTTATAATACTGTTATCGATAAATATGCGTAAGGGTTCAACTCAGTAAAAAGAGTCGTCATTTATCTACACACACCAAGGCTCACGCATTTGAGGTCTGTCTCGTGCTTAATCTGGTCTAATCTATTTATAAGACAACAATACACATGAAAACTGAATGTACTGTAAACTGTAAATATGAGGATTCTTATAGGATTACTAGCACTTTATAGTAAATGGGCCTGCATCAAAAGTATTTTCGACAAATTTGACAGTCACTATAATCACGATTGTGGAAACTCGAACGAACGATGTTTACGATTGGGGGAAGTACCATAACAGCGACAAAATCTACGTAAAGTTTTGTAAATCAAGGAGGTATCGGTTATGCATGTGCATTCAAACCATAGGCTTAGCCAGCGAGCCTATTATTTAGGACGGCCACTTTTACTGTGACGGCTTGGCCTAATCAGCTCAGCCTAGCCTAATTGGGCCTGGTCTACCTTTAGCAAATTCTTTATATTCTTCAAATCTATGGAATGTTACATTAAACTAAAGCTAAATCATATTTATATTTGATGAAAACAACATTATTTTATTGATTGAATGTACGTTGTTTCCATACCAATATTCGGTGGGGATTCCCAAAAATGTAAGGCTTAACCATTGCCTACCTGGTGAAATGGACGGTTCTGAGTCGCCCACAAATAATGCACGTGGCCCTGCAAATACAATACTTGAGATTTGGTTCCCCTACATATATTGTTGGTATTCGTAACTTTCTGGTTATAATTCATGAAATACCGTAAAGATGACATTGTTGTTAACCTCACAAGTTAAGTTTTATTAGTCAACAAACTACAGTAGGTCTAGTCCTATCTCTCGATTCGGAGGATCTAGAGTAGAATTTACACTAAACTAAGTGAGAGATGAAGATGCATCTGCATAGCCTAGAAATACTGTAGCCATGCTCAATCTATGTATATAACTGAAATATCTTTGTGAAACCTAATTCAACACTATTCATTTGAAGACAGAATTCCAAAATTTAAAGTGTACCTTTAAATTGCATCTAAAGATCATAATTTTCTAATTTTTTTTCTTATGTTTGGAAGGGGGTGTGGCCCTGAATGGGTGGGCGGGCCATGCCTACTGGCTTGCATTTTGGACGGCCTATTTCATTTTTCTGGCTAAGCCCCTGATTCAAATGACTCAGTGGAACCTTACAGTACACCTATTTATCGATGACAGCTAAATAGAGTATTGTACTTTTTATTGTTCTAAAGTACAGCACATCGTTCGCGTTTCACCACTCATCGTTGTGGGTGATCTGCAATGAAAGATGACGTCATGCACATTCTGGCTCTTCATTGGGTGATGGTGACATAATGCCTTTTACCGTACCTTTAGCAAATTGAAGTAGAAATACGGTACCGTATCTCTAGCCACGCATGGGCATCGATTGGTGGGGACAGGGGGACACATTCCCCCATTTTTCAGAGTAGGGGAACATCATATTGATCGTCCCCCACACTTTTTACCAATCTTCTATAATTAAAACCCCACTTTTAAAAGCGAATGTAAAGAATACAAATTACGCATGACTCATGAATTTTGTCTGTTCAGTTTTTCAAGTGCAGTACTTTTTTATTTATTTTGCGTTTATACATTTCGTAACCATCTCAGAAACCACTAGATTGATTTTATGGGTGCAGCGGTTTTTAGATGCTAAAATTATTGTGAAATCAATGTACTGAATGTTAAAATTGGAAGCGTGTATGCTTATTAGGCCAATATTTTTACAAACTCAAAAGTGCACAATTTCTACTGTAAACGATTTATTCCTTAAATTGCATACCCGTACGTATGTGTTTAATATTATCTACATACATAGGATTACTGTTTTTCCTAATTTCAAAAAAAATATATAGTTAGTCAATTGAATTTTATATAGCAATTATTAAATAATAATTTTACAGCCTTTGACACGGACATGTCCATCTATTTTGATTTATTGATACCAAAATTTTACTCCAGTGTTACGTTGACGCAATCTTGCAATAACTTAATAATAATCAGTGGCAGAATCAAGTGGGGCCGAGACGACCCTAAATTTTTCAAAATTTTTTTTAAAAAATGGAAAAAAAGGAAAATTATAATTAATTTCCGGCAATCTGGAGGTGTCAAAATCATAAATTTTCTTTCCTTAGCCCCAACCATGGTGGTGATCTACTGTACTCTCCCAAATTGCGCAAGTCCCTGGAGCCGCCACTGATAATGATAAATTAAGTAAATCATGTTTATGTTTGTGAAATCAAAATGCTAACTAATGTTTTGTGTGCTCCCTATCTCCCTAGTCCTGTTTGATCGTAAATTAGACGGTATTATTTCCACTCACAATAGTGAAGTCGCAATATTTCTTACACAAAAGTGGAAAATTCAAAATGAGGAGAAAAGCAAATAACCTCTTAATTGATTTTAAAAGTAATGTACATGCAAAAAGACTAAATTTATGACTGTTTTAAGTTTGTTATTTGTTTTTCATGGTTCGAATTTTGAATACGTCACAAGCTAATCAGTACAGGGGTTGAAATAACGCTGGTCTGCCGGCCAATGGCTAGTAAAATACATGGCAGACCTGTTAATTATCCCAATAACAAGTCCGCGTGACCAGTTAAAATGTCAATGAAAGTCTGACGAAATACCTAAAGCTTTAATCATTCACCTCTAACGATGTCTTTACAAAATATTTCACACAGATAATGTCAACAAGATCGCTATTTATTTATTTGTTTATTGTCATGTTAATGTCCGCTACGAACAGGTTTGGGCTCAGTCATTCAAGGCGAACCGATGAACATCACGCACTAGCCTAGATCATGAAGGGAAATCACCTTCTCCGCATGTTATAGCGACAAACTGGCCTGCCATATTCGTAAAAGATTCAATAGAAATGTTGCACAAACCGATCTTTCCGGAAAAACGAATGTCGTAGCGAACATCGTATTGTGAGAGTGCACTGTACATACAAATAGATTCCTCTATTTATATTTGCGGCATAATTTCTCATACTGAGAGAACAACAAGATTTTTCTGTATCTGCCAGTGTTACTTCACGGTGAGGGGCAGCATGATTAGCATGTCAAAAATATGGTATTTGGGCCTTCCGAAGTTGGTAAGATAGTGGCTAGGGAAAGGGATTGAGGACCAGTAAAAATATTAATTTACTGGTCCACTTGGCTAGTTAAAAAAAACCTTAAGGGAAACCCCTGCAGTATATATAGTAAATTATTATTTTAATGAATGTTTTTGCACGAAATATATAAGCAGGCATAATTATGACTAAAAAGATAATTTTAAAAACTTTTATGATGAGTACAGTATTTCAGTGGCAGATTCAAGGGGCCTAACCGGCCCACCATCCCTAAGTTTTTTTTTGAATTTTAAAAGTCGAGAAAAATGAAAATTATATTCAAATTAAGTCTGAGAGTGCCATTTCCGACCACCTAGAGGTGCCATAATCATGAATTTTCTTACCTAGGCTCCAACCATGGCGGGGCTGAGGTGGTCTACACTCTCCATCTGTACAAGTCCCTCTCTGGGCTCAGCTCTGTTTCAAATTACTGGATATTTTGAAAATTTCGTATGGAAATAAATGTTAATAGCATTGCTTAAAATCAATTAAAAGGCTATAGGCGCGAGAGCTTTTAGGTGCTTCGCCCCCTGGTCCCAAACCAAGGCTCTTTATTTATCATTTTGTTTCCACCCCCCCCCCCCATTTTAACCACGGATCGACGCCTTTGTAGCCACGGTAATTAATTAAATTCTGATTAATTGGTTTCAAACTTGGAATGCAAGATGGTAATAAGAAGATGGAGCCAATTGGTGGTTCCAACAAGTAGGTTCCCATGATACTCTCCTTGGGAGAAAAGTCACAAGGTCAGTCCCAACCTTTGGACAAAAAGTTACTTCAGGGTTGATTCTTCTATGTCTCCCAATAATTGATACATTCTACGCAGGAATTGTGTTGGCTTGCGTTCGCCTCTAATTCCCATGTAGTCAACAGTTGTTGTAGCCTCTTGTGTTCAGACTCGAATGTACATTTGACCAATTCTTCCTTTAGGATAGCATATGGCCTGTCCTGTGGTGGAGATATAAGCAAATTTTCGTATTTCCTGTGCTATTTCGGGCTGCAACGAGGCAATAACATATGCATACTTAGTCTGCTCAGCCGTTATGCCATGGGTTAAATACTGAGCCTCCACCTGAGCAAACCAAGGGTTGGATCACCAAGCCAAAATGGAGGCAGTCTCAAGGCAACAGCAGAAACTGGCAGTGTAGCTAATGGTTTAGGAACATTTGGCTGGGCTTCGTCCATGTGAGGTGCTACCCTCCTAGGCGTCGCACTTTTTCATCTAAAAATATCCCTTGTCGGGCCTAGGCTGGTTTATCAGGCGTCAGGTTTACCAATTTAGTACCTCAATGCGGTTGCAAAGCATTAACCACATGGAAGTGCTTGACAATCCCACCATGAACATGTGTTGAAAGTACTGATAATATTAAATATGCCTATTACAATGTGAGAGTTGCGTATTTATTATTTTATTATAAAGAATATACTATGATAAACATTGACAATGCAAATAATATTTCTGGTAAAATAAAGCAAATGAAAAACAACATGTACAGTATATTCATCAGGTAATTAACATGCAATGGTTACAGTCACTACAACTGTATAATTAATAATTTGCATTTAATTAATACTTGATTATTCAACATATTTGCATTGTAAAGTACCATAATTGCTATCAATATATTTTAATATTTGGTGTGTTTAAATTAGCAAAATCAATTTGCAGTTGAAATGAAAGCTCCACCCAGCAGGGGGCATGGCTGATTGTACTAGGTTTTATTTTATCTGATTATGAGTGCACTCAAATAAACATTGGTTGATTTTTTTTAGACTCAAGTACTGATGCTCTGGACACAAGTAGTTCAAATTCAACAAGTAAGTGATTATAGGTCATATACATAAATTCATTAATTTATTCATTTCATTTATTTATTTATTCAATTGTTCATTCGTTAATTTGCTCATTCATTTGTTCATATGACAGGCCTGGTCCCCCTACTCCATCGCTGATGCCACGAGGTCGACAGACCAACTATAATAATTTGCCTATCCAAGTAACGTTATTTGATGACAGTCCCAAATATTGTGGTCTAAAAGCACAATAGACACATTCTGCAATTCTTTTTAACAGCTAGTCATGTGACAGATAGTGGGTACAGTATAAATATGGAGAACTTACAGTATGCAAGTATAGGAAAAGATAATATTATGGTTGCGAAGAACAAATGCCCACCAATAACGCGAGAAGTAACTGGCAAGGAAACGCACTATGATTGTTCAAAATAGTGTTTATTTACCTATTCTAGCTTTCTCTGTGCTTTGTATGCTTACAGTATGCAAGTGTAGGAAAAGATAATGTTATGGTTGCGAACAAAACAACCGCTCACCAATAACATGAGAATTAACTGGCAAAGAAAGGCACTACGATTGTTCAATATAGTGTTTATTTACTTATTCTAGCCTTCTCAGTGCTTTGTACAGTATATGCTTTGGAATTTATGTGATCCATTAAACATTAGCATAGCCTAGAAATCGTAGTGTGTCAAAATCGCAGTTTGTGGATCAAAGACACTCATGCATACCTAAACAGGGGATATGCAGGGGCCTGGACCTAGCACTTCCCGAAAATCTCAATGTTTGGTGCCAGTATCTTTTGGAGCATTAGCAAATCATTATGGCAAAACTCTCAAGTTCAATTTCCAATCAGTTTGGTATAGTTTATTGGCATTCCATCCAACATTATTCAACATCAAATATGTACTTCACAACAGAAATACTCTGAAGAAGCCTGTTTACAATTTGTACCCACTATACGTCATATGACCAACCTTGCAGAATTGTGTCTATTTGGGCCATACTAAGCCAAAAAATCTCTCCCTGTGTGTGGTACAGGCAGGGATTTTTATTCCAGGAACCTGACCTTGGCTCTAGAGTGCACCTTAGTTGCATCCCATGTCAAACAATTTGTACCACCTGTGGGAAAATTTCTGGAGCCACCACTGGATTTTAGCAAAATGTTAGGAATTTATTTCATGTCTAGTGTGGTTGGGACCTGTGAGAAACAATCAGAAATGAAATATTTTTGCTCTAGGCCTCTTAATTGGCGAGGTACGGCGCTAACAAAGTTTGAGCTAATTAGCGATACAGTACCTCGCATGTTCATATTTTTATTCATAAAATTACAGTTACAATCATCTGGTGATAATTATGAAACAAAAAATAATTTAATATCTTTTTTAAAATGAGGAGAAATATTAGAATATGTAAACCAATCCAAATTTTGTCCCATCTGCGACACATACATATTTTATCATAAAACTTTAAAAAAAATTTTAATTTTTTCCCCCAATAATTAACCGTATGCATACATGTAACTATTGAACACATTTTAATCTTATATTTTATAATTACCGAGATAACTGGTTATATTCTCAAAAAACATCCCATCCGAGACAAAAATTTATTGTGGAAAGCAACTAAAAAACCGTCCCTAAAGATTGACATAAGAATATTGAATTGGAACAAATGTTTAGACCTACAGTAATTGAAATTTTTATTTTTTTTAATTTTGAGGTCTTGCTCTATATTGCCTTATTCTTCAAGATTAACGGAACTCTTTATTGATATATTAAAAGAAATGACAAAATTCACAACTCAGTAGTAAACCCTCATCCTATTCGGAGCCTATTTTTATAGGCCTTTTTAATACAGGGGTGTCATTTTAAGCAAGCGGCCGGCACAATCTCTGTCTATTATGATTCTTGCGCCAGCTATTGAATGCCGGAGGTAAATAAATTAGTGGCCTGAAACATAGGCCCATCTTGGGCTGGTCCTTGCCAAGCCCTAAGAACCAATACTTTACTTTTTAAATACAGAATCTAATGTAAATCATAATACTTCTTGATCAAGCAAGTACTAGTTCAAACAAGAATTTCTATTCTTTCAAAAGCCATTATCGAACAACACACGATCCCCGACACGATCGAAGCGACTGCAAATCAACCCACATGGGGAATCCCTGAACTGGTTTGCACGTATTCTTGTAAACAAGTTTGACTCAAAATTGAACTACGGAGCAGGCTTGGTTTGATTTTCTTAATATAATAAATATTTGTTCTTTTCACTCTACTCGCATCATTTTTGAATGACCACACTTTTGAAGTGTGGATTGAAGAAGAGGACATGCATGCGGTAGTGGTACTGTGTATGAAGAAGCCTACGCCAAAAACATGGAGAAATTCTCTTCTAAGTCTTGCATTTACCACAAAAATTAAAACAGCATTCATCTAGGAATAAGCTTATATTTCGTACAATACTAAATCAACGAAGTAAATAAACTGTTAATTTCATTCAAACGCATTGTCACAGACAACGTCCAACCAAATAACACCATTAAATCGGGTCTAGCCCCGATCGAGCGTCGACGAAGAATATCTGAACAAGACCACTTTGTAGATAACATGTGAACGGCCGTACAAAGTATGCTATGAAGCAAGAAGTAAAGAGCCTCGTCCGTCATGATATAGCATAGAATATCTCTGTATATTTTGTAAGATATTGTATTTAATCATCACAAATATTAAGTCAAAAAAAAATTCTGGCTGAGCGTTCAACCCTGATCGAGCGAAGAACATCGAGAAGGACTATGTGATCCACCCTACGAAGTATACTAGGAAGCAAGAAGTAAACAACCTCATCTGTCATAATGGCATGTAATATGCGTGTATTTCTTGTAAGATATTTAATCATCACGAATAAAGTAAGTCAACCAAATAGTTTTAATGTTTTATAAACACGTTTCCCACCTCGTGAAAAAAAACAACATTGACAGTTGATTTGAGAGAAAGGCCATGTTGTATGTACTGTACGAGCCACTCTACAAAGTACGGTATGATGTGGATCAGGGTGGATGCAGAGAGCATTCGCATCCTCGCTCGTACGTATGGTAGTCATGACGTGAGTAAACTAAAAATAATGCAAATGGACCAATTCCGGCGTATGATCTTTTTTTGAAAAGATAACAATGATTCATGAATCTAATGATTGAAATAAATATATACTGTATCAAGTTATATGTTTAATAAAAACAACAGTTTTTTTTTTCAAACCTCCGCGGTTCAAACTCAATGGATGTGGTTCAACGTACATTCACGTGAACAAATTCAGGGATTCCCCGTGTACATTGATTTGCTGTCGATTCGATTGTGTGTTGTTGAGTAACAACTTTAAACAAGTAGAAATTTCTTTGTTTTTACATATGTTTGATTAATGTATTTTAACATAACTAAACAATTAAAAGCTTGGAGAACATATGATTTTCATTCACCGTTAATTTATGCTACATTCTAAGTTTATCTTGACAACAAAAGGGCCTCTGCCAATTAGTGCCGTCTTTAGCTTCGGGCGGCTCAGCAAATTGAAGAATGCCGATGCTAACTTCAAGGGCTGTAGCAATGTAGATTATTGTTCCATTGTATACAAATACAATAAGAACGTGTATTCAATTACTGTACGTTTATTTTTTTATATGCAAGAGGACTATTTTTATTTTGTGTAGCTAATACAAGTAGAACCTCATTTTTACGTACCCCAGTTATACGAACACTCGGTTTTACGTACGCGAACGCTAATTGGTTGGCTCGCCCAGTGCAGCGCACATGGTTTTAGTTTGTCTCAACAGGCCCAGACAACACCACAGCTCTGTTGTTTAGAATTGGCATGAAGGGGAATTCCCAAGTTATACCTTTGTCGTCGTATAGGTAATCTTTAACAATATTTTCATGTTCTTTGTTCACTAGACACATTTTATTTGAACACTTTATTATGACATCGTATTAAGTGATGAATAATAACACTAAACAAATGGTTTTATTCGTAGGCCTAGAGGCTAGGTCTAGCCTAGGTAACATCGTTCCTTCGTACATACGTTTATTGAGCATTACGTACATGTTACCACAAATTTAATCCAACATCTATTTTACGAATCCCCCAATTTACATACGCCCTCTGGTCCCATACCGTACGTAAAATCGAGGCTCTACTGTAAATAAATAAAAAAATCAAATTATTGAAAAGTTGGCCTGACGAAGGACAGTGGTCTGTCCCAAAAAGCTAGGCATTTACCTCACTGGCTATTTTGCTTTTACATTTAAATTTTAGCTTTTGGTTACCAATTTTGTATCTCATTATTTTTTCAGTATTTTGCCTTGGATTATGAATAGAAGTTGTTATAATTTATTTATTTTTTGTATTGCAAAGGTAATTAAAAATACCTGCATGAAGAAAAGGCACAGTACTGTACTAGCTGTTATGTAGATGATAGTAAGAAAACTAGTTAGTAGCTAGAATTGCTGAACTGCAATTGAATGTAAATAGTTTTAAAAAAAACACTGCGAAAGAAAATACATAATTACAGTACATAATTACAATTACAGAACATTGTATGATGTGCTATCCATTTATTTATTGTTATTTTGAAAATTAAATTAACCACGGCAAGTGTTTGACTGTTGGATTTTTACTTTAAAATAGTGTTTAATACATTCTAAAATAAAACATTGCAACACAATTCAAAACTTAAAATTGAACACTTTTAAATGGCATCTTACAGTAATTATTTTTCATTGTTTTCTTAGGTAGAGAGGGGGACACCCCATCCCAAACCGATCCTGCTCAGGCAACAAAATTCAAAAGTTTTTTTCTTAGGTTAAAAAAGGGAGGAGGACACCCCCTCCCAAACCCACCCCCGCTTGGGCATAAGGGCCCTCGGATGTCGCTCTGTGACATGTTCCTCTGCCTATTACTAAAACTCCTGTTATTTCGTTTCAAAATGACACGTCTGCCTTTATATAGGGTGAGCATGTCATACATAATCTAACCTGCTAATATGGAATTTAGAGTAGAGAAGATTATTACTGTGTAGTGTAATAAGACTATTACTATTTTTTCCCTATGGTATTTCCACTTCAAGACTGGTATGCACTTAGTGATGAAGAAAATGACCAGGATGATGAGAGAGAGCAGAATGAACACACACGGCAGGTTGCAGAAAGAGAACACAAAAACCATGGAAATAACCAGGAAAGTCCAGGCAATGATAAAAAAGATGTGGAAAACAAAGTTGAAGGTAGAGTATGAATAGTAAGACATTTCAGTGGCTCATTAACAGTTTCTCATAATTGTGTGCCATTTTATTTAATAATCAATTAAAATAGTTGTGTATTACACTAGTGGAAACTTACTATACAAAGATTAGGTTAATGCAAGAAAAAATTCTGAATGCTTGGAAAGCCCGAAGGATTATTTTTAATGAATTAATCTAAACCAAAATTCATCGAAATCTTATTTCACCACATTTAAAATTGCATTGTCTCGTATCATACTAACGGTTAGTAGCTTCATTTCAGTAGTAAATTGAATGATGAATGCGAGTTAAAAATAAATTTGTACGTGTTGCATGTATAAGACGACCCAAGGTTTTTCGATCGTAATTTGCTATTTTAAGTCTTGTCTTATACACGAGAATACACGGTATGTACATCAATGAGCTAACTTGAAATGGTTAATGAGATACAGATATTTAACAACGAAGGAAAAAAGTCAGTGATTGCTTCAGTAATTTGCTGAGAGGGGGTTTGCCATCTGACAATGTGGGCCCAAACCAAACATTACTGTATTTGGATAAGAATTGTTTTTGGTCCAACAAAATCATTGTGGCATTGGACGATGGGGGCCTCCCTACCCCCACCCCTCCCACCATTGAATACAAGTATAGTACTGTATACTAAGGGGAAGTGTACTATTATCAAAGGATAATCAAAATATAAAAATAATTTGTTCCTAATTAAATTTAAATCATAGGTGTATGTAATAATGTTCAAGTTGAAGGAAGAGGCCAAGTAGCTTGTCAACAACCCAGCAAAGGTAGGGGATTCACAGATGTCAGCTCAGCAGCTTTGCTTTCCTGGCTTGCATGTCTTGTCAGCTTTTAAAAATGTATTGTCCTATGCAAAATACAAAAAAAAAAAAAATTAATTTTGGAATTAACTTTATGTTTTTGAAGAAACATAACAATTTGTTGTAATATAGGCAAGAGTCAGTACTTGCCTATAACGGTATATATTTCCTGCGTAGCTATGATAAAATGGTATGTAGACTGATTACACTGTCACTGCTTGCTGTATGAGCTCTGGACTTGGAAGTGATGTCATTTCTCCAAGGGCTTCCCAGGGTCGGCCACTCAGTGCACATGACAGTAGATGCGACTGTTTGAAAAAGGACGTTGTTTGAAAAAGGATGCCATGCTGCATGGGCAAATAGACAACCCACAGACATTCAGATTTGCATGCCTTTTGTGAGCTTCGAGTCGGGGTTTACTCAGAGAGGGTTAGACTCATAAATAGTATGCTGGGGAGGAACAGAAATTAATGAAACATTTGCTGTGTCCTGCATTAGATGAGGGGCTCCCACTCGCTGGCCCCTGAAGGGCGGAAATAAGGCCCCTCAGACTCGATAAAAATCCTGCAATCGTTGAGTGTTGAGCTCTTCGAGATGCCTGCAATCTCTCTGCTTTACTGCTCCTATGGTAAAACCGAAATAGGTCCCCAGGTAATGGTGCAGAAACTTATTCACCACCTTCAAAGAGGAGGAAAACTCATGCATTATCTGTTTCAGATCCTGGGAGATGCGTGATAGGTGGGTGGAGGTGCTAGAGTGCACTGAGGTAGCATTAAAATACAGCTGACCCTTGAATTCGGGATTTTGGGCCAGCTGGGCATGGGCAACAAAAATTTTTTTTTTTTGGCTCAAGTAACAATAAGTTATTAAGTAAATTGAAATTTCTGGACAAAAGTATAAAATCTTGTGTTTGTACAGTATGTTTGTGTTACAATTTTTTTTTTTTTTGTAGGTAGTGATATAATGCACAAGGATGGTTTAGTAGCTTAGTTTGCATGAAAAGTAATATAAAAAATGCCAGTACTGTATGATAACTAGTTTCTATACAATTTTACCAATTTCCAGGTAAAAAAAGACAACGATTGAGTATGAAAGATAGGACAGTTGAAGCCCTTGCAAAGAGAATGAAAGAAATAACAGCAGCATCAGATAGAAAATTTTTGGAAATTGAAGAAAGGAGAAGAAAGGAGGAGCTTGAGCAGAGGAGAGAGGATAGAAAGTGTTTGCTAAGTATATTAGAACTAATTAAACAAGGAATGGAAGACAGGAAACATGCAGAGGAAAAAAGATCTAGAGATTTTCAAACAATGATGACAGTTTTCAATAGAAATTTATCAACCAACTCTGCTACGTTCAATGAGAATTTGACCGACAATACACAGGAATAATAGATCATCAAGTTTAAAAAGTGTACATCTCTTAATATTACAAGTTGCACTTTACTGTTGTCTCATTCTATTATTTTGTACCTTTAATCTCGTATAGTAACTAACAGGAATCCTTGACATGAACCAGGGTTGGGGAGGGGGAAGAGAGTTTATATTTTGTTAAGTAGCTCTTAAGTCACTATTTTATATTGTACTTTGATGTTTCTATTGTATTACTGGGTGCACCAACGAATGTTGTGTGCCACTGTTTCAAAAGTGATATCCAACTAAAAGTTGAAAAATAATGTTTTCTATACATTAATATAAAAGGAAAAAAATTAAAATATTTAATAGGAATATAATTATGAGAACATTATCTTTCTATTATTATTATCATCTCCGTCAGGAGATATATTTTTTCAGTCGTGTAAGAGTGTGTGTGTGTGTGTGTGTGTCACGTTTTGGGGTTTTTGTGTCTCAAAAACAGCTGCATAGACATTAGCCCAAAAAAAACCAAATTGTTTGCCCTTCTTTTTAAAAAAATGATAAGATGCTTATCAGATGGAATAGCAATAACCAACAGAGGCCTAGAATGGCAATATCTTACATCAGACAACTACTTCAGACTAATTTGTAGGGAATCTGGCAAGTGAGGATGTGAGGACCATTTAGAAAAACTAATCAACTGATATGAATGAAACTTTCGTGAAAGTTTAACCAAGTCACAAGGAAGAAATTATCAAGTGTTGGTCACGATCCAAATTTAGGAGTGAGCTTGAGGGTCATTTAAATTTTTAAATTGTGTTCAAAATATCTCAAAAACAGCTGCATAGATCTTAAATGGAAGATACAGGGAATGTTGGGTATGACCCGAGGATTGAGGTGATTAAATTTTGGTGACCATCTGGAGTGGGGTGTGGATATGAGGACCATTTAAAGGAAAATGTGCCAGACCAGATATTTCAAAAGCTAATCCACTAATATGAATTCAACTTTCATGAAAGCTTAACCAAGGTACAAGAAAAAAATTATGAAGTGTTGGTGACGATCCAAATTCGGGTGTGCATTTGAGGGTCAAAAGGTCCCAGACCCAAATATCTCGAAAATGAATCAAGGGAAAAAAAATGACAATTGGCAGAATAGGTCATGTTTTAATAAAGAAGTGTGTGAATTTTGTAGGGTGTGGATATGAGGACCATTTAAAGAATACGTTTAGGAGGCGTTTATTCCAAATAAGGCTATGGAGGGGTTCGTTTATTCGGAAAAGGCGTTTATTCGAATAAATACGGTATTTGTCGTCTTAGTGAAAGAAAATCAAAAGAAATTGTTGATCATTTTCTATTTGATTGCAAAAAATCTTAAACCAATTTAAGATAAGTATATTTTATTAATTAGATATTGACCTGCACAACAATGATTTAGATATGGGGAGGATTTATACTAGGCTCTATAGAACACCATTTGTTTCTTGATGACATTTCTTTTTATTTTATGCTTGCTCAATTACAGTAACAACAAAGAAGAAAATCAACATCGCCATAAATGAACACTTTCAACCATTTTTGACAATATTGCAAACAATAAATTAAACTGGCTGCCATTGATTCAGCCAATCAAATTTCGCCTAAGCACTATCATTTTTAATGGCGCCCTCAATTTGCAAAGAAAAGTTCAGTATAGCTAGTTTCCCGTATGTTTGAAACTCGAGCGTTGCGGTGTAATGGTGTAATGTACACAATTTTTTTTTTAAATTTTTTAATAAGATGTTCTACTTGGCCTCTTTTTGGCTAGGATAGTTTAACAATTTGTTATTATCAATACTAATTATCAATAATGAAATAATAGTCAGTCAGAGGGCTTATTTATGGTAATAATATGTATACTAAGCCTGAAGGTGGCGCTTTCCTACGACGGCCATCTTGGATGGTACACATACTTAACTCTGCATTGCTTCGCCATCTTGTCAGCACTCTAGTTGTTTAATAGCTCTATGAATGGTTCACATGTAAAATGTGTGTATGAGATGTGCAACCAAAAGAGGTCAGCATATTTGTAAACAAATAGGCTCCGAAACGGTGCAACGCGGCAGGTATACACTGTGCTCGATAGTTGCTGGTGGGCATGCAATTGTGCAAGAAATGTTTGTTTTTTTCGGTTAGATGAAAAATTTGTGTTTTGTTGCGACATCATCACTCCCGAAAAGAAGTTTATTTATTGTTTTGAGCGAAGCGATTTCGAATAAAACGCGTTTCAAAATTGTTTGAGTGAACGTAACTATGAAAATAATTATTTAAACAACCCAAACCATTGCTTGATTGTTGTAGAAAATGTAGTAGAAATCACAGTACAGCACTGTATAGTGAGTATAATTACAAATACTAGCCCTTCAAAGCCTAGGCTATTTAATTGGGCTAGGAGCATGGGCCCAAGCTAGACAGACGGCGCCTGATTTTCTCTGCGGTTCGCGATCTGAACTTTTCGGGTGCAGGTTAACGACCGGTGTAAAGGCCGCACCCCAAACTTCGAGGGGAAAATCGCGTATAAAATTTGCGGCTTATTCACCGGAAAATAGGGTTTATGGAGCAAAAACTTGTGTTTCTTCATGATTTTAAGGGGGGTGGGGGAATTTGTATAAGGCTGGGCGGAAGGCCTTAAAAATAGCTTTAGGATGCCCCCCCCCCCTTTCATAAATTTGGATCCGCCTCTGATTTTTTTTGACTGAAAATGAAAATACTGTATTACCTTACACAATCATTATTCAAAAAGATAAATAAATTGCAAAATATTGCAGCTCACAAATGTACATTGATTTTTTACGTACAAAGGAACGTACTCACCCGCAGGGTTCTGGTTGTTGTTTGTAAATGGCAAATGTGCCGTAGTGAAGTTATGATCGTGTATCTTTTGTTTGTGTTTGATATTTCTTTGGGTGCACTATCAATGTGATGTGTGCCATACGCGGATCCAGAGTTCATACAGCTATCGTATCGCATTTGGTTCCAGGGGCAAATTCAGAGCTTACAAGTAGAGGGCGGGGTCGTGAGCGTAAAATTGTTCTGTCAAATGGAAAACAAATGTAGATGATATCCAACCTGGGTTGAAATTGGACAAAACATGCTAAAGCAAACGAATATCATCGCACTTTATATTTCAGACTTTAAAAAACTATACAAAAGCCATAAGATATTAAAATACGCACAATCCAAACAGACTGAGCAAAGAAATATTGTTTAATTAAAAAATTATGAGGCCTGTTATGAATTCGCGATGATGTTAAAATATACATGGCGATTATAAAAAAAAAGTCAATACAGAATGTGTCTGCTTCATCAACAAATATTCATTCAAACATCTGCTTGAATTAGTGGGGGAAAAGTACAAATACAACGAATGACTTAACATTCAGTGAGAAAAAAAAATAAAACTTTTATCTGGGCTCTAAAATAATGGATATTTTTAGTTGAATATCAGCATATCAATGTTGTTCAATATCGATTTAAAAAGAAAGTCTAATAAAATATATCACGTTTCCTAGAAGTCAATCAATGATGAAATTTGATAATAATAAAAATAATAAAATAAATAATAATAAAAATAATAAATAAATAATAATAATAATAATAATAATAATAATAATAATAATAATAATAATAATATGCAGGTTTTTAATCTAAAAAACAAATAAATAATATATACTACAGGTGCCGGGTCGGATACAGAATTGTTCAAATGTGGGGACACGTGTTCAAAATAGATAAGGAGGAGCACACAGCATTAATATGCATTGAAATTTTTAAAATTTAGTCGCTAACCTATTGATCACCACTAAAACCATGTTTTAAGATTTAACGATACTATTTTTATACTTTGTAACCAGTCAGGAGCTTTTCTATTCTGGCACATAAATGTTGATATTGCAGGGAAGATATTAAAGTGACACTGGAAAATTACTGCTTGCGGCTATTTAAACTAAAAGATGATATATATTATAATGTCTAAAATAACCACAGACGCTCGGCAGAAATAACACTTGATATTATTATTATTATTATTTTTTTTTTTTTTTTTTTTTTTTTTGGAGTGTGTATTTCAATTTTATTTGTTTTATTAAAGTCTATCCAGCATCTGTTTGAAAAATAGGGCAAACTATGCTGTCATTTCTTTACCAAACGGATGTTATCTAGCTATCTCAATCGAGATTGAAAAAGCCTTGTAGTTCATTTTTGTTAGAGAATAAAATCTCACGCAAATTCAAAATATGGCTGAGCGAAGCAATATTTTTTAAATTTAAGAATTATTTAAAAAAATAAAATATTACCATTTACGAAAAAAAACAAAAAAAAAACAACATTCCGAAAAAGATGTATTATTATTTTATTTCTAAAATAATTATAAAAGGACCTATTTATCTCAATAACTTACACTAGACCCCTGGAACATTTTCGAAATATTTTGAGCGACGCCCTATCACGCCCACTTTTCTCACGTCGGGGAGAAAACAAAAATTATATGTATTTTCTACATAGGCCTATTGTTTAGTAAGTAGACTATAATCAATTAAAATAAGCCTTTGGAACCCCTAAATTGTCAACCAGTACCCGACCGAGTTACATTTTCTCGCAATTCAATTGGCGGATCTGGGGGAGGGGGTCATGGGTCCTGACCCCTCCCTTGGGCAACAAAAACAAAGGGAAAAAGAAAAGAATTTTAGACCTACCATTTCAGGACCCGTGAGCTGATTTTTTTTTTTTTTTTTTGTTACAATTAAAAAATTAGAATTTTGAAGAACATAAAAGTAATTAAAACACACTTCGAATGTCGGGAAAGCTCATTTCCCGCCATCTAGGAATCAAAATTTTCCCGGGGGAGGACCCCCGGACCACCGTTTCTTTTTGGGATTTATCGATTCATGGAAAAAAGAATACGCATGCAACTACTCATTTATTTATGTATGTGTACACGCATAAAATAAAAAATTAGAAAAATTTACCTGACCTTTTTTTAAGAGGGGAAAACCTTGAATTTTGAAGAACTTTAAAAGTCATTAAAAGACATTTCAGAAGTCAGGAAAGCTCATTTCCCGCCATCTAGAAATCGAAATTTTCCCGGGGTAACCCGGACCCCTTTATCTTTATAGAGTTCATTGATCAATTGAATCATTTCAACCCTTTCTTTTTGAGATTTATCGATTCATGGAATAAAAATGGTATGCAACTTACTCAATTTTTTATGTAATACACACATAAGGCCTATTTACTGTAATAACAATGGGAAAAAATTATCTGACAGTTTTCAAGAGTAGAAAACCTTGAATTTTGCAGAACTTAAAAGTAATTAAAAGACACCTCAGAAGTCGGGAAAGCTCATTTCCCGCCTTCTAGAAATCAAAATTTTCCTGGGGGAGAACCAGACCCCCCTTTTTGAGATTTATCGATTCATGGAAAAAATATATATTATATCTGGTGCATGCGCAATCACATTCCAATCAGAGCACAGGAAGAAACCGACGCTTTGATTCGCGCGTTATTTTAATATCAAAAGCTGAGCTGAGCGGGGTAGTGGCAGAGCAGTGGCAGAGCCATTTATATAAAAAGTTGCGACATTCCGCTCCTTGGTTTGTGAAAGTCACGTGGTACACACCGTCCATTTTGTGTCATAATCTTCTCGATGAACACATGCAAAGCATGAGTTACGTACATTGCTTATTAATTTCACAAACTTAATTGGGTTTAGAATTATATATTATAATTAATATCACTTAGTATGGACAGCGTATTAGAATTCATGTAATCGAATATTTGCGCGCGTGCGGTGACTCAGTAATGATAATGAATATTTGTTGCATATGAATGAAACAGAATCGCCGAATTGAATGTTTCCAATAGTAATGTTTCTATTTTGATTATGTTGCGTTATGATTTTTTCCCCTTTTTTTTCAATCGCAGTCGAAATTCCATCATTGTCAATGTATATCTTTTGTGCTGACGTGCGCCCTAACTTTTCCCAAATTTATTATGCCGAATATTTCCGATTACACACGACAACTTTCAGATTGTCCTTGTGGTTTGGTAATTGACACCTTGATATTGATAAAATTTACAAAAATATTGCGAAGAGGAACATCTTAAGATAAAAATTGCAGATAAAACAGATAAAAATACAAATGGAAATAAGTAAACATACAAATACAGATAAAACACAGAACACAGGTCCAACAGAAACACAGACAGAACAGAGCAATCAAAAACATAGCCAGAAAAAATACATACAGAACACAGAACAAAGTTGAGAAAAAAAGCACACAAACAAGACAAAAAATCAAAAACAAAGAAAAAGACAAATAAAGGAATTAGCCCACCCAGAAAATAAGTCACTTGGTATTATGGATTAACGCTTGCGATAAGCTGGTTTTGAATGAACTAAGGCTCTGGTGAAAAATATCGATTAACGTGAAATTGTGTGAGAAAGGTTATTTAAAAAGTTGGCAAGACGATGAATAAAACCATTTTTAGTGCAATTGACTCTGTTAAAGGGAACCAAAAACTGGTCATTACGACGGCCGGAGCCGGGTCCTATTAATCTTTAGAGGGAATAAAGAACATAAAGTAGTATCAAAAATAGAATTAACACATTTAAAAAGAAAAACCATATCAAATATATTTCTCTAAGTGAGGGAAGAGTGTATGAAACAATATCGCCATTTTTAAAATTGTGATTTAAAAAATGTAAAAATTTAGACTGAACTCTCAATCCGATGGGCTTGTGAGAACGAAATAGAATTACAGTATAAATAACACTGGAATAATCAAAAATAGTTCTAACTAAAGAAATGTAAAGATGCAATATACAGCTGTGGGTCAATTACGCATGGTCATGTATCATACTATGTTATCTGAGATTAATCATTGGACTTTTTTTGAATGATACAGACAGGTGATTATTAAATAAAAAGCTGATTGACACTAGAATTTCATGTTGATTTTTAATGTTGCCTGTAGCCTATGACAGTGTGGTGGTGGTGATTGTTAATTGCAGTACAGTATAATGTTTACAAAACAGTTTAATTAAACAAAATAGAAATGCCAAAATCCTCTGAGACTGGGTATATTTGTTTAAAAAAAAGCCACAGGTCTTAATGCAAACATTTCTTTCTTGTATTTAATTGCATATACATGATAAGCCTACATAGAAATACTGTACTGTATACGCAATAACAAATACAAAACACAAAGATTGAAGTGTTGCATGATCATTGTGAAATGTACCACCTCTTTTCATCACCGGGGTGGCGCCAGGATTTGCCC